>NC_031679.1:3982544-4246266 GCF_000149555.1 Fusarium verticillioides 7600 | reverse complement strand
GGTCCTTGGATGGTATGGATTTGCCATGCTTTTCCAAGTCCCCATGGGGAAGACAAGGTTGAGGAGTTTGTTTAGGTGACTAAATCACAACAGGTTAAGCTGTCATGAGTGATCCGCCGCATCGATGGCATTGATTGGGCGAGCATGTCTGAGCTCGACCTCCACCAGCAGTCGAACCATTCTTGTTCGGGCAAAGGCTGCTGAGGTATATCCGACATTTCGGCGAACTGGTCCATGTAGGAGAGTCTAAAAGAGAGGAGGTGATCCGATAATTCTCCTCGGACTATCTTGTTCTTTTTGCCAGTCGATTCTACGCAGAGAAACACCCACCCTGTTACGCCGCAGTAAATCCTTCAATGACTGACACAAGCGAGAGTGCCCTTGCTTCTGTCTCCGCAGGTGCGTTAACAGCAAATTCAGGACAGCGGTCTCGGAACCAAGCAGCTTGCGATGTCTGCAGAGCAAGGAAAATCCGGGTTGGGCAACCTTGAGGCGTTCATAACGCCACTGTGTACCTAGATACTAACAATGTCAGTAGTGCACGTATGATGCTAACTGTCATCGATGCCGAGGCTGCGAGTTTCTAAATGTCAATTGTACCCATGAACGTCCAAGAAGGAAGCGCGGACCTCCAAATAAGTCAGTTCATTGCATGATGCTAATAGTAGCAGTATACTGACGCAGGACAGACATGCACAAAAAGCTCCAAGGGAGGTTATAGGGTCACCGGGAATCCATTTTCCAAACAACGTTACCATCTCACCAAGCGAAAGCAATAATGGCTGCCAATCAATAACACCACTTCAAAGTCCCGAGGCTGTTGGCTATATGAACCGTTCCGCGACTTGCATTTGCTCAGGACTCAGCAGCAAGTGGCTTTCCGCGTTTGCCCCGGAGCCGATCATTATGCGTCTGCTAGAGGACTGGTTCAATGTGATCCACCCTCTAGCTCCGATCTTACTCCGTCGCCAATTCCTCCAGCGCCTTCAACAAGGGGTAGCTGACGTTGACGCCGAGTTCTGTGGGCTTGTCATCAGCGTATGTGCAGCCACCAAAGCGACACTGCCGCGGGGTGACTATGGACCAGTGACTGTAGATTATTGCGTTGACTTCCTTGATGCTCACGGACTACTCAAGAGTCAATTTACCCGAGACTCTTTTAGCATGGACAGGTGCATCGCCTTGTACAATATCGGTACAGCGATGAGCGCCACCACAAAATCGGGGTTGAGCAGCATGCGCGCCTATCACGCTTTGAGCGAGGCAGCTGCAGGGGCCAGGTACTTGGCATATTATTGGATACACGAGCACGATGAGGCTGAACAGCAGCTCTTGAGAAGACTCATCTGGCTATTATTTGCTAGTGCGTGGTATGTATCGGCACTGGCACTGAATGACTCGAGCCGCGCTAATCAGGTCGCATATTCCAGTAGTGCGGATATTTTCGGAAGACTACCCATCAGTCTATTGAGCCAAGATCGCATCGAGACCTTTCCAAGGCCGCTCCCTCTTTCAGATAATCAGATGGGACCAAAAGCTCCAAACAGCTGTCACGAGCCACCTTGGCACGGAGATGACACCACTTATGTTCCAGGACTAAACTCGTTAAGCGACTTGTTTCTCATCTGGCAAGAGGTGCAGCAAGTTCCCGAGGGTACGAAACCACAAATTACTATCACGAGATATCTTGCAAAGATTCAACAGGTTCTGGATAATCTCCCGCCCGAGCTGCGATGGCGTGGTGGTTTGTCCCGCCCCACCAACGTCACAGAAGGACATGACGTTCAAATCGCCAATTTATTTGTGACAAGCCTCAACATTCGCTCCAACATTCTTCAGAAATTCGGTCCCACAGACAAAAGCGCAGAAGATCACCAGAAAATTGTAGACGACCTATTAGAGATCCTGTACCACCTTCCCCGCGCTGTCTTTGATGCCAACGGCAGCAGCCTCGTCCCCAAGATTCGGGACATTGGAGCAGCCTACCTCGAACAGTTGGGGAGCGGCTTGGGGCAAGTGGAGATAGGAGATGCGAGAATTAAACTTGAGCGATTACTTCGGAAGCTGGATGATCTAGACTGTTGGCAAGGAATTGGTGTGCTTGATACTCCGCCTTTGAGGGTAGATATGTGACCTCAATACCAACACCGATATCAGATCATAACGTCAGAACTGAGTCAATGCTACCCCAACTTCGGATGCATTTGCCCCACAATCAAGAAAGCCGCAGCTATTCACCCACCGAGACTTGGGCCAGTTTCTCCCGGGGTAGTGCGAAGTAAGTCCGAGTATCCCTGCAGGCTTGGCTAGAGCTCCGCACCCATGATCCACCAACCCTACACTCCAGTTTATAGACTTCGGGAAGTACAGAAGGTATTTGAATCATCTACAATTCGATACTACAATCAATCTCATCTTTATCAACGTATAGATTTTCAAGATTTCATGCTCTACAACCATGACTGCCACACAAATTCCAACTGCACCAGCCCAGAATGTCTACCCCCATCTTAGGCAATCTGACAAGGGTTCAGTTCAGCTCATCGTCAAAGGGAAACCTTTCTTGATGCTTCCTGGCGAGCTACACAACTCATCCCTGAGTTCCGCCAAGTTCATGAGTGAAGTTTGGCCCACAATGAAATCCGATTATATCAACACGTTGCTTGGTTCGGTAACATGGGAAATGATTGAACCCAAGGAAGGCCACTTTAACTTCAGTGAGCTTGATTTGGTCCTGCAAGGCGCCAGAGAGCACGATATGCACCTCGTTCTGCTCTGGTTCGGAACATACAAGAACGGTCTTTCAACATATGCCCCAGGATGGGTCAAGAGGGATCCCAAGCGGTTCCCCCGAGTTCAAGTTCTTGAAGCCGGTGGCGTCAAGAGGACACTCGAGATGATTACTCCTCTATGTGAAGCCGCGTGTGAGGCGGATTCTCGAGCCTTTGCTGCCCTATTACGACACCTTGCAGAAGTTGACTCGCAGTACCAGACTGTTTTGATGGTTCAAGTTCAGAATGAGACCGGAGTCCTCGGAGATTCTCGGGATCGATCGCATCGAGCTAACAAAGCGTTTGCTGAACCCATTCCAAGTGATCTTCTACAGTATCTGAGTCGCGTCGATACCCACTCAAGATTCAAGAAACGAATCTCAAGTGTTCCCTCATCAGGTACCCAGTCCTGGGAGTCCCTTTTCGGACCTGGGGCAGCAGCCGATGAGGCCTTTATGGCGCATTTAATCTCCTCTTACGTGGGACGCGTCGCCGCAGCAGGAAAGGCCGAGTATCCTATCCCTCTGTACACAAATACATGGCTCAATATTGAAGGACAGTCAGAGCTGGACTTTGGTGGAGGCGCGCCAGTTGTTGTTGGAGGCGGTGACAAACCTGGGATTTACCCATCTGGAGGTCCTTGCCCTCATGTTTTGGATATCTGGCGATTCAACACACCCTCTCTGGACTTCCTAGCACCGGATCTTTACTTTCACGACTACGAAACTGTCTGTCGCAACTATACAGAACAAGGA
Source organism: Fusarium verticillioides 7600 (assembly GCF_000149555.1). Lineage (NCBI taxonomy): Eukaryota > Fungi > Ascomycota > Sordariomycetes > Hypocreales > Nectriaceae > Fusarium > Fusarium verticillioides. Next base: position 4,242,740 of record NC_031679.1, on the reverse strand, counting down.
AACGCTCTCTTCATCCCGGAACAGAGGCGCGATGAACATGGAGCGCGACGCGTCTGGTTATCCTACGCGACTTACGGCGCTCTTGGAGCTAGCCCGTTTGGTATCGATACTGGCTCTGACATCATTGGCCGCGAGTTCAAGCTTCTCGACCAGACCAAGCAATATCTTCTCAATGCTGCACCCGAAGATCGCTTTGGCTTCTATTTTGACGAAGAACTAAGCGAGAAGAAGCCGGAACAATGGACTCGCACATTCGGTGATATCAAAGTCATCGTTGAGCGCTGCTTCGTCTTTGGCAAGCCCAGCTCCGGCGCTGGAATGATTATTCACTTGGGTAATTCCAAATTTCTCCTTGTCGGCCGGGGCTTCCACGCCCGTTTCAAAGCAGCTCATATGGATGCAACCTTTGGTGGGATCCTTTGGGGCGAGGAGAAGGAGGTTGATGAGAACGGAAACCTACAGACACTGAGAATTTTAAATGGGGATGAGACGAGGCACGGCGAATTCATGATGATGCCTAATGACGATCCCGATTATGGCGGGTTTCCTATTGCTGTTACGCCTGGAGCGAGGACTTGTATCGCTGAAGTGGAGGCCTATTGGATTGCCGAGGATGAAGATGACCGATAATGACAATATTGATTCATCAGGTAGACGGGACTACAGTAGTATCCACCATAATACTAAATTTGTAACATCTTGTCGCATTCCCTTGTACATCACGTGTTACAGACCCATGCTGATCTCAGATCGCCCCTCATCCTCATCCACCTCAAGTTCAATGGCGTCGAGTAATTAACATAGACACTTAACTTTAAATTGTTCCAGTCACCATGGCAGATCAAACAGCGCAATCGCCAAATCCGGCAGAAACACCATCGTCACCCGCTGCAGTCTCACCGCCGCAACAGACAGATCTTATTGTCGCCAACGACGAGCACGTACGTGGATAAAATACCTCATCGAGGTTTAGTCATGAACTCATCTGTTTTTGTAGGACAATGAAGTTGAAGACGATGCCGACTCCACTCTTGGGACAGATGCGTTGGTTGCCTCTTCGAATTACATAACCAAAATCGACGAAGCGCTAATTTCTCCGACTTTAGAGAAAGCTCGACTGCTTCAGTCTCGGCCAGTATCCTCGAATATCGTCGCAGTCAAGGCCGCACTTATCACAGCGATAAATTTACCACCAACTACTTCTTGCCCAATGACGATCAACAGCTTGAGTCTGTGGACTTAACGTATGGGTTTTGTTACACGAAACTATTGTTCTAGTTCTGATCTCTCGTAGTCACCACTATTTGACAATCTTATTAGATGACAAGCTGTTTCTGCCTCCTTTAGAAGCAGAAAATATTAAAGTTGGTTCTCACGTTCCAAGAAGGGCTACAATTATGGTGTTACTGACCGCTTGGTGCTTTGTCAGAAAGTGCTTGACGTAGGCACTGGAACTGGTAAGTCATCTCAGACATATTCCTCTCGTGCACTATTGACACGCCGAATCAGGTATCTGGGCCATGTACGCACAGTCTTGGTCTCTATGAAATCCACTCACTGACCGATTTAGTGAATTCGCTGACCGTCATCCGAATGTCGACATTGTTGGCACCGACCTCTCCCCATGTCAGCCAGAATGGGTTCCGCCAAACGTTCGCTTCGAAATAGATGATGCAGCCCTTGAGTGGACATGGGGACCTAATGAGTTCGACTTTATTCATATCCGTTACATCTTCGGTGCTATCAAAGACTGGTCTGCCCTGTTCTCCGAGGCCTATCGCTGCTGTGTCCCTGGAGGGTGGGTTCAATCCGCTGAAGCTGATGTCGAGTTTCGTTGTGATGACGGCACCATCGACAAAGAGCCAAACCTCAAGATATACAAGAAGCTGTTTGAAGAAGGAGGAAAGATTCTCGGAAACCCCTTCTTCGTTTATGATAAACAGGTTCAAGGCTTCAAAGACGCCGGCTTTGAGGACATCACGACTGTTGACTACAAGGTGACTGCTGCCAGACGTTGGATTTGAAGCGGTAGATTATTAACAAGTACCCAGATTCCTGTCGGCGATTGGCCAAAGGATTCCAAGCTCGCCGAGGTTGGGAGATTTGTTCGCGCTTGTCTAGAAAATGATATTGAAGGCGAGTTGAGACCTCTTGCTCTTCACCTATCTATCAGCTAACACTTACCCGTAGGATATACTACTATGATGTGGAATGACGTCCTGAAGTGGCCCAAGGATGAGTACCAGCTGTTCCTGATGAGCATTCGCAAAGCTATCAGAAATCCCAGGATCCACACATACATGAGGGTTCGATATGTTTATGGACGCAAGCCATCATCAGAGTGAGACGAAAGCTGAATCACGATTTCTTTGTCAAGATAAAGCACTGAAGAGACGGCTCTTGATATTGACTAAATGTACATACGAAAAGGGCTAAAAGAATAGACCCTTCTTCTTCCTCCAATCCCATGTAGTTGCCTGTCGTAAGTCATCAACACTGAGTACATCCACGCCCTCGCGTGTTAGAATATGCCAAATGTGATTCCTCAGCCCAATAGGCCATGCTGGCACACTGAAATATCTGGCCTTCAGACCCAATCGATGAGCCCCATGAATCTGGGCCCGAATGCGCTGCAGCTGCTCCTGCGACAATCGCGAACCCCAAACGTGCCCAACTGCTTTTTTGAAATGAGCAGAAGCATAGTAGCTGTTGTGAGAGTTGTATTTCTCCGAGATCTTGCTTCCTTCTGGCTTTAGGTGTCTTCGTTCAATGCTACTCGGCAATACCTTTTGCTCGATACACTTATCTGGTAGTTGAGCGTTTTGAACTTGGGCTCTGTTTGGATTTGGCCAGATTTGAGACGTATCAGCTAATAGATCCAATGGCGCATCATAAAAGACATCACGGTAGGTGTTGTTTGCTGTTATCTTATCAAACGGTGTATATCCCGTGCCAACAATCACTACGGGGCCAGGTACAATAGCTGTACCGTTGAAATGCGTGAGCAACTTTCTGCGTCGAAGCGGCTCGAGTTGTCCTTCAAGTTTCTCCCAGGTAGCGTTACCTTCTGTCTTGAAATCGATGAGGATGACCAGCGGCCGATCCGGATCAGCTTCGAAAACTCCAGCGAGAGGCCCATCCACATTCGAGGGGGAATGACAAGGCACCTCTTGTCCACATGTGAAGGTGTCTCTTTGGCGGTCTAAAATACCGAGTAGTGGGTTGAGATACAAGCTCTCTAGCGTATGGTTGGCCTCTAGCTGGAAATGACGATGGGCCACATATAGGTCATCATCTTCATTCCATACGTCGGCTTCAACACTTGGACAGCCCGCAGAAATGGCATCGAGAAGGGGTACGTTTCTCAAATAGTCGTTATGTGAATGGCAACGCACAGGCTGTGTGGCCATTGTTGAGTCGGATAACCAGTGCCCAACGCCGATTGTTGCTGCGGCGGCGTCCAGCCATGGGTGAACGATCAGGTCCATTTCGTCCGGGAAGTAATGATGCAAGGTACCTCCCAGGATATGGAATAAACCACTATTCATATCGAGTTTTCTGATTAGCCTGCCTCTCTAGAGTCTGGTCTGAGTTTGCCAAGGGAACCGCAGGACTCACGTCATGGAGAGATAGCCAATAATTAACAGGCAGAAGGCTCTCCGAAGCTTTCTTCGAAACTGAATAATCCGAAGATGGGGCAACTTCGATGCTCCCAAGCCTTTGAAGTGCAAGGCCCGTCGTCTTGGTACTGAAACATTGTTATCCAGAGGCTCAAGCCCGTCCGCTAGATTGTCGTATCGTCGATCCAATGGGCTGTCATCACGAAAGTACTCGACAGAGGACTCCAAGTCATGTCGTGGGGTTTGATTGCCCTTCATGATCCAAATTTACAGTTCGTTATCGGCTGCGGGCTCTATCAACATGCTGTTGGTTTCCAGCCTTTTCTTTCTTGTACAAACATCAACAAAATGCCGTCCCACGTGTAACGTATCTCGCAGGTACACACAAAGGGAAGTCAAGTCAATTGGTAAGTGAATGTTCAGTCCAGGTTGCAGGGTTACTGCATAGACAAATATAAGACGTAACATGCTGCGCCGAGGCCACGTAAGCGCTCTCAGTCCTCTAAAAGATACAATAGATATTGTCACTAATATTAGTCGAAGCCCAGTACATGCGGCTCCCGTGTACCAATTGACTTTCACTCAGGGTGGGGATCGACGCCCACCTGTGCCGGATTACCGAGATACTGCTCTAAAACATGCCCTCTAACCAATAACGGCATAGTTTAGAGGTTTTATGTTATTCCAAGGCTAGTTTTCGGCAGCTTAAAAACGCCCGCCCTGTCAGAGCTTACGCGGTCTTGGCAACAGTTCCAGATCCATTTCAGAGACCAATAGCTAATAAGTAACAAATTGGCTTTTTGATAAGCTTACGGGTCCGTTTCTATATTCGTATACTGTATATTATAGTGTAGGTTCTAAGCACTTTATGACGTTCTTACTTTACCTTAGTATATACCATGATCTTAATTTTATATAAATAATAGACTAATATATAAGCTTCTTAAGTATTAGAACCTTAATACACTCCCGGAAACCGAATTTCTTATATATTCACTAAAAAGAAGATCAATCAGGTAATGTGCTGCTGCAGTAGCTAAAGCAAGTCGTTTGCCAACACCTACTCCGTATAGGTTAACATAATGTGATATTCTCAGTCATGCTCTGTAACAGGCTTTCTAGCCAGGGACAGTAATTTCCGGGACGGCTCGTTAGTACTTAGCTATACATATCCTGGGGTTAATATAGTGCTATGACGCCCAAGAATGCGTAAGCCTCTTACCTTATCAGTAAACTCTGTCTTAAGTTAAAACGCCCTGTGCTCAGGGAGAGGGGCTCAACTGATTTAGGTAATATTTGTCTCTTGCCAGTAGGCATACATAACTTACGTTAATAAGTAAAGGTATGTACTCAGCCCCTGAATATGCAAGACTGGGTTGTACCGTGCTCGTGACGCGTCTTGTGTTCGGCCATGCTCGGGAGTGTACCTCAATTATTCATGGCAGACGGGTACGTGCATCCAGAATAGCAGTGCAGTGTCGATGATTTTAGTGGATAGGGATCTACATCTTGCTGTCGGTGATCCAATCAATTATGCACATGGGTGAGGTGAGACAGATTGCTGTGAGAAAGCGCGTATCGCTTTATCATTAATACTCCCTTTATTAGAAGGGTCCCGCGTAAGGTTAAATAGTAGAAGACGTTATTTCATACATCAATCGGCAGAAGTCCAAGTCCAATCTCACTTTGCCCTTCTCTTCACACCACCTCTATCAAATAGTGCTTTATCCAAGCCCAATTTTGACAGGATGGGTCGTCGCCAATTTGATGAAAGCATGAGGCCCTTTCCTTCGACACTAGCATCTTTATCACCGCCTTACACCCCAAACAATGGCACACTAACACCAACTGTCGCTCACTCTGAGTCTGGGGCAGATGTTGAGCTTCAGCCATATACAGGAGGGGACAGGGATCTAGAGGTGCATCCACAGGCGCCTGAGGGACCCGAACGACCACGCCATGTCTTCTCAAAGCACAGAAAGTGGATGACTGTGTACATAGTCTCTGTAGGTGGAGCGTTTTCCGCCTTGTCATCCAACATTTACTTCCCAGCAATCGATACAATATCCAAAGACCTTGGTGTCAGCGCCACAGACGTTGGTTTCACTATTACAGTGTATATGATTGTTCAAGGAATTGCTCCCTCACTGTATGGCTCCATCTCAGACTTGCGTGGTCGTCGTATTGCATTCGTTATCGCCCTAGTAGTCTACCTCGCCGCAAATGTGTCGCTAGCTTTCACATCCAACCTGGCCATGCTTGTAGTCTTACGAGGATTGCAGGCCGCTGGATCGGCTGCGACGATTAGCATCAGCACTGGTGTGATTGCCGATATAGCAGAACCCGATGAGAGAGCAGGTTTCATGGGAACCAATGCCGGAATAAGGTATGCATATCACCAAAGCTATAGAGAGTTTTGAATAACCAGTGTGGCACAGAATGATAGGCCAGGCTATAGGTCCTGTTATTGGTGGACTGTTGAATAGTGCATGGGGATTCAGAAGCATATTCTGGTTCCTGTTTGTCTTTAGCGCTTTGGTCCTCCTGGGACTATTGGTATTTCTGCCAGAGACACATCGAAGGATAGCTGGTAACGGCTACGTTCCTCTCGGAGGCCTGTACAAACCCTGGTCCTACTACTTCAAACCACCCAAGGAATGGCGTAATGCACCCGTACCGCCAGCACCAGAGCTAGAGAAGCTTTCTTGGAGAACAATGATTGAGCCGTTGAGTTATATCCTGAGAATGGATATACTAGTTCTCCTTTCCTGGGGTGCTCTTGTATATACCATCTGGAGTATGGTCACGTCCTCAACCACTCCAGTGCTACTCAAGACTTTCCCCGACCTTACACAATGGCAGGTGGGCCTTTGCTTTCTTCCAAATGGAATAGGATGTGTATTTGGGTCAGTATGCACTGGTCGCCTGATGGATCGAGCTTTCAAACGCGCCGAGACTCGATATAAAGAGGAGCATGGACTCGCCGACGTTAATGTCAAGTCCCTGCACGACTTCCCCTTGAACGTGCCCGAATGTCACTGATGCCTTATTTCAGCGTTATTTTCATCGTTTCAATGGCGCTGTACGGGCCCAGCTATGAGTTAAACGATCTCAGGAGACACTTTGCTGGAAATCTGGCAGCATCCCTGGGTCTGCAATTTATTATTGCATTTACTGCAACGGCCATATTCAACATCAATTCGACGATATTAGTAGACTGCTTCCCGGCTAACTCGGCGGGCGCGACAGCAACGAATAATCTATGCCGCTGCCTCCTTGGCGCTGTGGGCGTCAGCGTGATACAGCCTATGATCGCTAAACTCAAGATTCGCAACGCATTCCTCGTGCTTACGGGCATCGCAGTTTTATTCTCACCTCTGGTCTGGGTTCAGTGGCGTATGGCAGGGAAATGGAGAAGAAATAGACTTAGTGCTTAAAAGCAGTCTATATGTTAGTGGAATACTAACAACCGCCCAATACGGAATCGCTGGACCCGAAAAGGAAGGCTATGATTCAGTAACACCAGGACTGAATGGAGGATTCTGTGCAAGACAGGAACCAATGGCTTGAAAGAAGGGCCAAAGACACTCGGGAACGATCAAGGAAGAACATTGAGCATGCAAAGGACTTACAGACGCTTCCGTAAAAGTATTCCGGGGAATAATATATTAAAACTATAGATATGGTTGAAGAGTTATAAAATGCTTTTCGTAAGCTCTATTTTCTCGACTCAGATCTTGGTGTTATCTCCAGCCACTCCCCAGCATCCTCTGCTAATGATGGAGGCAAGAAAGTAGCGGGGTGTACAAAGTTGAAAACCCCAACGGCGATTACCATCATGGCCCCATCAAGCGCGATGAAGTATCGTTCATGCGTAACAAGGTACCCCGTCCAGCCCTGTAAGAGTTCTATAGTGCGGTATATGCTCCTCAGATAAATGCAAAGCAATGACAGCGTCATGGCACTTAGTATAGGAATGGAGGACTTCTTTCCAGCGTTTAACATGCCCCGTCTAGTTATTCGAATCAGAAAGTCGGTTGCAAGACCAACAAAGAGGCTCATGGAAGCCAATTGGAAGACTATTCCTGCAACCATTGTGTTTGTGCCCGGTTCTGTGTTACCGTTGACCTTTTTCACTGCCGCTGAGGCCATACCGCCACCAATTGCCTGCACAAACAGGGAAATCACGTCGCAAGTACAGAATATCCAAAGATATAGGTTCGGTCGAAGAATGGAGCAGTCGCGGCCAAAGACCTGGATCAAGCGGCCAAGAATAATGTAGACACCGGCAGTGAAGAAAACAGGCGCTAGCAATGATCAGTCATTTAGTTGAGAGTCAAGAGGGGCTGACCAGATAATGGTTTGAGCACATACCAATGATTAGTGTCGAGAGCTGCATGAGGAACGCGGTCGAGTTGTACGGGCATTGGGAGGACCAAGCGCGGCCCGCCCAGCCGATGATTTCAACTATTATAGCCATTAATCAAGGTCACAGTTAGAGTTATAGCGGTTAAGGACATACCCAGTCCACCCATAACAAATACGCTGCACCACCAGATCCTAGACCGACCAAGCTGAATTATGTGCATAATGGTAGAGAGACCGAACAAGATACAGAAGACAACTCCCGCAGCGGTCGATGGAACGTAGCCATATGAAGTGGGGGTGCCCGACATGTAAGTGTGGCAGCCATTGCGTAGGTCTTGTTCTGTTGACATGGTGAGTTTGTTTGAGTCCGGGAACAGGGAAAAGGACTAATTTGGCGATGGAATCTGACGGCTGGGCTTTAACTGTCTCTTTATATACTCGTCATTGTTATGATAACGTAAGCTAATAAACTGGGGTCTTTTCTCCTAGATGTTCATTGATGGGACCATTGGTGGTGTAGCGGAAACTGCGAATCTCGCATTTTTCTATGCCGATCTCCCGAACACCCAAGGCTGAGGACCGCACGGAGTGCGATATCCTAGCCCCTGTCACTATCACATCTACACGCAAGCCGTCGGCTTATCTTGTGGGCTTAGCGTCTTACAAAGCAGACAAAATCCGACATTCCACTGGCCATAGGCCGTAAGCACCAACTTATCAGCCCCACATTTCTTCGGAGTTCATCTGCCAAGGCTGTCTTGAACTGCGAATTTCGCAGTTCGGACTTCAGTCGTGGTCTTGGACCAAGAGCCAACGCCATCTACACCGGACTTTTTTCCCTCTTGTTTCAGTCTGCCGTAGCGGCGTAGACGAGCCTGTTCACCAGTTTAGATTCAGCGATTTGTCACCTTTCGTTCGAGCCCTTCGTTACCACTATGCATCCCAGACCTAGCCGCGCAAAGAGCTGCACTGCATGTCGCCAGGCTAAGGTGGCCTGTGATGCCCGCCACAAACCTGCCGGAGCAACGTGCACGAGGTGTAGTAAGCGCGGACTGCAATGTCGGTTCGATTCGCGTTTCAAAAGAATTCCAACAAGAAAGTTAGTACAGCCTACGGGTTCCATCATTGATAGAGATTAGAGAGACCCTGATACTCATACTCGCAGTATCGTGGAGGCCATCACCAACTGCATTGATTCCCAGCAGCCGCTTTCTAGCGATTCAACAAGCGCGGGAGCGCATTCTCATACAAACCAGTCGACACTGTCACAAGCACCCGACATTCCGTCTTCGGCCTGCACACGGTCCTCTAGTCCTTCCTCTCATACCGGCTCGCAATACTCTACCTACACTGCCGGAACCACTCAAGATGATATCGCAGCTGGTGTGGACGAATGTTCCAGGGGCGGCGAGGCCTGGCTGCAGCTTAAAGCTGTCGACATACCCTCTAGTTACCAGCTTGGACGTCTCAGCGTGAACAATACAGTGGCACTAGAGCTCTTTCAACAGTCAGTATAGATATGCCCCGAAGACGAATTGAAGCCCATGTAAGGACTGAACTGAGTCAAGCACCAGCTTTGATAGGTACTACCGTCCGCACGCCAAGTTCTTGAGACCCATACGTACGTCTTTAAACGAGTACTCACAATCCTCTCGGCATCTTTTCTGGACCATTATCCTCTGTTCTTCCCAAATGCATCCAAAACACGCACACATTTACCCCTCTATTGTAACAGAGCACGAGACCATGCTCTCGGCGATTTTTGTCTGTGTCCCACTCACTATCGAGATGATGCATGCTCTCCTTTGCCTTTGCTTATGGCCAGTTCCGAAGGTCCGCCTTTGGCAAGACTTGTCATGGGGGTATATAGGTCTTGTTGTGAACTCGGCCATGGGGCTCAACTGTCACCTGCCATCAAACCCGCTCCTCAATGGACATTTAAAGAGAAATTCTAGCCGCCGCGCCTTGCCAAACATAGACGCTGTTGTCAGGGATACTACTTGGCTTGCCTGCTTTGACATAAGCACTCGGTATGTGTTCTTTCTGTTGCTTCCCCGTACGAAGTATTTGAGATTCGCTACTTACATAGTAACGTCGCCACAGACTTAGCGAGTTCCTGGGATTTCCGTCCTCATTTTCATCCAAATACCATCTAAACTACGTATCTCGTGCTCGAGAGCGAGCATTAAACCTCCTGGGCCCATCAGGCCATATCACATTAGAGATTCGTCGGCTCAGCTTAACTTCGATGGCCAAGCTCGACATGGTCACAGACTCCGCACTTCACTTTTCCCAGACACAAAGCAGCATCAGCGAGCTGGAGCTACTGAGAAGGTCAGACCATAAACCCTGGAGTCCCGAGACAGAACTCACTTTACAAGGTACAAAACTGTACTTGTATGCCATGACACTTCTATTACCTCCCCCAAAGGACCCCGTCGTAGCTCTTCAGGCGACCTCTAATCGGGACGCGGTATTGGTCAGTGGCTTAATGTGTGCTTCAACAATGATATCAGATATGCTCCACCAAAGCGGTGGAATTTCTGATCACGGCTCAGACAATAATACTTGCAGTGCAGCGTTCTGGCCAAAGACGCAAATCAGCTATATGTTCTTTGCCGCTACATTTATTTTCCGGGTTCTTCTCTCGCATTCGAGTATGAAACCGCAGGATATAACCCTTGCTATGTCACGCCTTGCAGATGCACACGCGATTTCCAGAATAGAACCGTTACATCCAGATCGCACACGTGCTGCCGAGATCATTCAACGGTTGATAGAAGTTGCGCGCGGTTACATGATTGAAGACTCAGGCGAGAATGACGCCAAGGACTTACTCCCGAGGGGCCTTCTTGTCACCGGTCGCTTGGGGGCATCAGTCATGTTTGATGCCGTCCTGCGGTCTGTACACCACCACAGACAAAAGGCACAGATGCGAAAGTCGCATTTATTAGAATCCTCAAGAGTTGCGCCTATCATTGACAGGCATATGCCTTCAGGCGGCGAAGGTGGTTCAAATACCGGGCTGATAGGGTGCCGCCAATCCGTAGAAGCCCATGGAGATGCACCCGACAGCTCAGGTGGAATCGGCTTTGGCGATATGTTTGATTTCCAATTCATGGATACGTATGAGTATATTATGAGCACTGACTCGTCTCTTATGCTGGATAGCCTGGAAAACCCAGGCGGCGGGACCTGGTAACCTTAGCCATTTGTCAAACATTTCATGGCATCTGTTTCAGTTTGTTGTCATATTCTTGCCCGGCTTTGTTAACTTACCCTGATGCGTGATATCAGCAAGATAAAGAGGCCGCGAACAAATGAGGATCAAGATCGGAGACGGTGTATTGGTTAAACTGACTGCTATTACGATATGCGAACTGGAAGAGGTTATCAGAGAAATGTAACTAACGAGGGGTGGGGTGGTTACACCAATTGTAATTTGACAGCTGATGCATTAGGCAGAAGTGCAAATCACGCATCAATTATCAAAGATCAGCAACATCGCCACCACCGCCCGCCTCAGTATTATTCCTTATCATAATTATACAGCCCTTAATTTCTCACCGCATCGCAGCCGCCATGTGTTCCCGACCAATTCAAAAGACAGGTGCTTTGTCCACCGTTTCTCTTCACCCTACAATCGTGCAACACCTAGAAGCTACTCGGGACGCTGGGAATGCTGTAATGGTATGCCTCCGATTCTTCACAATTACACAATATCGCTGACCCCCCGACAGCAGCCTGAAGTGTCACTTCCGATTCGAGAAGTTGTATCCCAATGGATATGCGTGCGCACTTCTATACTCTCTTACTGTCTACATGCCTGACTCCCGCTAGTGTAATTGCTGCTGTGGCCCGAATAGTCTCATGTTCAGTCCGGACTGCCCAGAGTGTGGAACTCGTCGCTGTTCAAGCTGTACATACTGTTAATTCCCTGAAGATCTATGCGCATAAATATGTCAACAGATCATATTAATATGGCCGGTATAAATTCATCCGCTTATGCATGGAACCAAGAGTTCTTCGACCGACAAATTCAAAAGTATCCAGCACAAAACATACCTGCAGTCGCTACCTTCTCAAGCGTCCACGATCTCATCAAAAAGTTTCTTTCGGCATCTGGTGATATGGAGGCGTTCCTTGGCCCCAGCACATACCAAATGTTGGAGCTTGAGCCTCTTTGCAAATCTTGCAGTATGGACGATTTAGTAACCGGAACTGACCCTCGTGTGACTCGGCCCATGGCTCTTCTGGATGATCGATGTCGGCGAATGCATCATTCTGAACCACCAGGAGGTCACATGCGCCGTGACCGTGGGCCCTTAAGTTCCTCGCAACTATTACAAGAACTGAAGAAGAAAGTAGGTCATAAAGGCCTGGCCGCTTGGAATCATGACTGACCATAACAAATTTAGCGGTATGGATCCCTTGGTGAGACTGACGCTGCGAGGCGACTACTGTGAGACATTTTCCATCATCATACGACTTTTGCGTCTGCTGACTAGTTATTGTCTCCAGTTATGTGGCTAATCCAGACTGCTGTGTAATTGTGGCGTTGGCCTCAACTGCGTCTAGCGTTCAGGCTACGTTTCTACCAGACTTCTTTTATAAATACCTGGGGTCCAGAACGTCACTAGGTATTCATCGACCGATGCGGGGACCACTCATCTTTGGACTCGAATTCCATCTTCAATTCTACGTCTGGTGTGAAGGCGGCCCGCAGTTCCATGACTCTAGGAAGAAACGTAACGGAAAGCCTCTTCGCCAAAGTCGCCAGCCATACTACCTCAAATTCGGCTATGGAAATGAGCCACAGGTTCATATCTATGAAACTCAGGTCTCTTGTCTCATAGCAGGCATAGATGAGGACTCCTGGGTTGCATATCAGTTCGTTGATACTTACTATCAAGGGACAAAACCACTTGCACAAGATGAAGAGCATGGCGTCAAGCCAGATCCCTTGACAGGGGGGCTTTTTGATGCGAACCTTCCTATCTGGACTCCGAGAGAGTACTTCCTTATTGTCTACGAGTGTCGGCTTAAACAAGTTAGGCATGCTATGCACAACCTGGTCGCAAGATTGTTCTTAAGATTAGAGCCATATGTAAGCGATCCGGAGCTCGGAGCATGTAAAGTATTATGAATGGAGCGCTTACTTGCATTTAGACGCAGGATGAAGGAGACATGACAGCTTCTTTTGGTGAGGGTATCATGGGGACGATGGCCCAGAAGAAGTTGACCCAACAAGTCCTCAACGAAGCAAACCGCTTTCTACCACAAACTATTCACTCTATCTGCAAGGCGATTGAGGTTTGGGATAGGTTCAGCGGAAGAGATCTTGCCTACCTCTCGGACATACTAAAGTCTGATTCTAAGAAGAGCCCAATCCCATCGGTCAAGGTCGTTACCATGATTGAGGACCATATCGATGCATTGCGAGACCTCCAACGACGCGCAGAGGAACAGAGAGATTTGTGTGCCGGGCTTGCCCGAAAGGTATGTAAGGGGAGACGACGAGGGGAGGCGAAAACACGAGGAAAGGCTTACGGAAACAGCTGGAAATGCAGATTGTAGTAGAGGATAATGAAGTCACGGCCAGACAGCAAGCAGGGACTGAGATGACGAGATATTGGACTGGCATCGGCTTGGTACGCACATGCAGCCTGCTTCTATAGGGTAAAACGCTAACTTCCTGTAGGTCTTTCTGCCGCTCACGGCTGTTACTGGTATATTCAGTATGCAAGCAGGCATTTTGCCGGACTCGTTTTATAAGTGGTGGATTTTCATTATTTTTTGGATTGTAATCACGCTTCTCGTTATTCTCGCTGTCGAGTTCAGATCATTACGATCTTCGATGCCAGCATTACGCAACGATTGTTCTCGTTGTAGAACTTCCTCTCCCTGGTCCCCTTTCCCATCAAGACTCTCGCTGCTATCGTCATCGACGGATTTCCCTGCTGAGATCGAGCTCATCCCAAGGTCCCCGGGTAGGACAGTTTAGAGTGGAGCTTACTGGGATCCTGTATTTTCCCCAGACATCATGAGATATTGTGACTCCGTTAATAGTTCTTATTGGTGCGGTAGTGTTTTTCCAGAAGCGATACATGGGCGATCAACTTGACACGATATTTAGTGGAGTCCAGTGGGTGCTTGACTGGGTAAGCATATCAGGCCAAGCTCCATACGGTATTTCGGAGGCAGCAACTCCATCAATTGGAGCCAACTGCCATTGGCCCGTACCGGCAAAATAGAGTTTCAGATGCTGATCCCTGGTTTAGCCTAATAATACTTTCTGCCGTAACCTCATGCCATGATTGTATAAGACCGCTGTGATATCGTTTATTAATTTATTTTTCGTAAATTGTTGTTATTGTCATCAGTGGCAAGTGAGGTCTTGACTACCGATATGTTTGACAGAATCAAGACAAAGGCTCTTCTAGTAGCCTGCCTGGTTTTCTCAGGCTCGGCATTACCCAATGGCAATGAGCAGCGTCACTGGGTAGGCACATGGGCGTCGATGCCTCAGGAAGTTGAACCGGCAAACTTGGCCCCAGCTCCATTTGTACGTTTTCTCTAAACACTCATTCTTGAAGCTTTTTGCGAAGCCCGCACGTACTAATGAATGGCCTTGCCACAGGGAGGAGCAGATGCGGCAGCTCAATTCGAAAACACCACTCTGCGCCAAACATTTCACATGTCAATTGGAGCTGACAAGATCCGTGTTCGATTCTCCAACATCTTTGGTAAAACAGACTTGCCCATCACTGCGGCATCAATCGCTTTGCCAGTCGGTGGAAAGGCCGGTGTCGGTCAGATCGACACCAAGACCACGAAGCAGCTCAAGTTCAAGGGCAAGAAGTCCGTGTCTATCCCAGCAGGAGAGATTGTTTACTCTGATCCCATCGATTTTAAGCTGAAGCCTCTTTCCAATCTCGCATTGTCTGTCTACACTGAGAAGGGTCAGCTTGGAAACAAGATTACTGGACATCCTGGCAGTCGAACGACTTCTTGGATGCAAAAGGGCAACCACGTCAATGCAGCATCTGTATCTCAGGGAAGCACCAAGCATTGGTATTTTGCGAATGGGGTTGACTCGTGGGCACCCAAAGATCATTTCGCTGTTGTTCTCCTCGGAGATAGTATCACCGATGGCCGCGGAAGTACGGATGACACAAACGATCGGTAGGTGAAATCAATGTTTGATCACTTGTTCCGCTTGTTAACAAGTTTAGATGGTCCGATGCTCTTGCGGCTCATTTGCAAGAGTCTGGCATGCCTAATGTCGCTGTGAACAACATGGCAGCAGGTGGCAATGCTATCCTTTCAGGCGGTCTGGGTCCTATCCTGCTTCAACGATATAAGCGAGATGCCTTGGAACAACCAGGTGCCAAATTCGTCGTCGTATTCGAAGGCGTCAACGACATTGGGCCATCCGCAACCGACGAAGCTACTCAAAAGAGGATCAAAGATGGTCTCATCGCCGCCTATACCCAGATTGCGAATGATATCATGAAGGCAGGCATGACTACCATTGGAGCGACAATTACACAGATGCTTGGGAACCAGTACCACTCTCCCGAGAGAGAAGTCACTCGGGTCGCGATCAATGACTGGATCTTGAAGAACGGGACTTTTGACCACACTGTCGACTTTGCGTCTTTGATCGGAAGTGGAGAGAAGTTGCTCCCTCAGTATGACTCTGGCGATGGTCTCCATCCCAACCCTGCGGCGTACAAGTTAATGGGAACAAAGTTTCCGATCAAGGTTTTTAAGAAATAATTATATATACAGGCCTAGGGGAAACTAAAGTTCAAATGAAATATTAAGAAGAAATGTTGCTCACAGTGCCAAACAGCGTAATACCGATACAATTCTGGCCCAGTACAGAGTATGGTATGTTGTCAGAACGCAGCAAGATTCACTCCCAACATACCTCTTCCAAACTTGACCGATTGTACTCAGTATATCAGACCATGTGGCTAGCCGATTATGTGATCCTGGGTTCCACTTGGACCTCTAAATGATACCAGGACAGCCGGGTAACTTCTTCCTCAACTCCATCAAACTTCTGGACCTTACCATTTAGGCTTAGCCTCCAAGAGCCAGTGGTCTCTGATTGTCGTTGCGAGTTATCCTGGCTTTCAGCTGAATCCACTACTGCCTGAGATATCCGGAACCCCAGCAAGGCAGATTGGAGGTGGTTCTGCAGATCTTCAGCGTCAACTTCGTGGCATCCAAGGATGAATGGTGTCAGACTGAATATGATATCAATTCAAAACTTAATGTGTGAACATAAAATTATTGGAAAATCCCCACGTCTCTGGCGCTGATATCTGAGGGATCGAGTTGGTCTCCAGCTTGGCGAGATGGGCTGACCAACGGACAGGCATTCTGAGACACACCAAGCCGGGATGTAGACATCACAACCAATAGATGTGACCTCGTCGTGCATATATGGAGGGGAAGAGTCGTCGACCAACACTCCCTTCCCCTAGCCCGACCCAGACCTCTCCCTATTTCTCGCAGTTCCAAATTCTATCTGTTGATTCAATGTCTAGGCCTTTTACTAGCTAATCAATATGGAATCATCCTTTAACAAAAAAGATTGCTTCAAACGCCATAACTTATTCGACCGTGGCTTCTTCTATAACGACGAAAACTCAGCAAATGACCTGCCAGATCATGTTGAAGCTCTCCGAGAGTCAATTCTTGACTTCGCTTGCGATGAGTTGAACCAGAAGGCTTCTGACCAGGATGAAAGAGTCGCAAACCAAGGAACAGACCTTACCAACAGGGAAGTTGAAGAAAAAGATTGGGAACACTTTTTTCGAGACAACTTCTTCAAACCGCTTGAAGAAAGCATCTTGGCGTCTGAGAGCTCATGTAATAACCATATAGTATGGTAAGTAGTTTCAGAGAGGTCGAAATGTTCAAGACTTAAGACTTACAGGATACAATCAGCTCTTCCAAGCTCGATGGGTAGTATTCAATCCAAAAAAAGACGGACTTGGCAGTTCAATTCCTGATAGATTGAAAAATGAGAGCGCACCACAGCCTGACTACGCTTTTTATTTTCCAATCAATCGGCCATCCGCCAACTCTCTTCTAGCTCTGGAGCCGCGCCAAGAATCGGCGCTGTTCTCATTACCGGCTTTGAAAGAGCTTTACAACCATGGCTTGCGACCATCTTCCTTCCATCCTTTCAAGAATAGCTTTAAGGAGAAACACCTGAAGTGCTTTCCTTGGCTCGTTGTTGAGTCCAAGCCGAAACAAGGCACAAACGGCGCCATCGCGCGATTGAGAGAGGTGGCCTACTGTCAGGCCATTAACGGCAGCGGTTGTGCTTCCAGACTCAAGGAGTTTCCCGCATTAAATGAGAGGAATTTGCCTGGCCTGGCCGCATATCCCCCCAGTCCCAGCCGGGACTCCAGTGGGGCCGGAGGTAAAGGTCTGGATACCGTATTATATCGAGAACTCCCTCGCATGTCGTTACAACGCGGTGAAAAGGAAGCAGAAACTGGCAAAGGGCTATGTTAGTATAGAACGAGTGGTCTGAAGCTGACCCGTACTGATCATTCTGGACTCCGATTAGATGATGTAATGTATTGGGGATGGCGACATGAGAGACTCTCATGATATTACTCATTCCGATTTATGTTGAAGAACATATACACCTGGGCCGTTACAGAGTTCAGGCCAACAATAGCCAAATATATCGACCATTGGGAGTACCTTTACTCCGAAGACTTCTTGAAAGCCCAGCGAGCAGCAGTGGCATTTCGAAAGGAGGAAATGGAGTCGAGGAGTCGGCAGCAGAGCCCCGAAGTTGACGAGTCACCTACTAAACAGTTGGAACGTACCATCGAAAGGATGATGTCCTTGAACCTGAATGAGAGAGTGACGCCGACCTCCAACAGGCATGCGGATCCCATCTCGGTATCTTCAACTTCAACGAGCTCAGTGCGGCGAAGCGCACGAATAAAAGCACGGCGCGAAGCACAACTCTCTCTCGGTTTGGCTACTCAATTGGAGAGGTCTGCCTCACGTCTTAAAGAAACTATAGCGGCTGGGCCTTCCCGGAGACGAGAAAGCGGGACGAAATTTCTCGCAGGACCAATCGAGGTTGAAGTTGATGGAAGTACCAGTGATGAGGACTATGACGAAAATGAGGAAGATGATGATAGTGGCGACGACGATGAAGAATGTGAGGATGATGACGAGACTGGCGAGGAAGAGAGTGATGAGAAAAACCTTGTATGGGACTATGTTAGAAGGCAGTACGTGCACCGGGGTGTATGAATAGGGAGAGAGATTTTACCCGTATACTAAATCTTGCTCTATGAAGAAATGATTCTGTGTACACTCTGAGTCAGTTCTAGCTTTTCATGATGAGATCAGTGGAAGTTTCCCGACAACGGACATTAGTTGGCTGACATTTCCCTGCAGGGCTACTAAAGATGCTGAACTCGAGGCCTGCCACGAGGATTGGGGGTCTTGAAATGTTAAGGTCTAGCCACGATGCGCTAGTAATCGGGTTTGCCAATTGGGCTATCCCTGTTGCAGCTTATCCATTACTAGTGTCCCGTCGTTGTTCACTGTCTTCCACTCATTACTAGAATTGCCTCAATTTTAATTTAATAGTTATATAATATAGATCTTCTTTAGATATAACCTTTTATTACTAACTAAAGTTACAGTAATAACAGAGTGTTGAGGCTATATCGTGATGCTGTCTTTACTGAGTATGTTGAAGATTGTCTGCAAAGAAGTCACACCAGGGTCCATTACCATTCTGGGGATCCCTACACCCAGGCTGGAACTGTCGGAAGCCTGTGTTATCTGGGTCTGGCCAACTTGATGTACCGAATGAAGTCCTAGTGTTGATTCTGTGTGGGCTATTGAAGGTGTTAACAATTTCCATCCCATGGCATTCAAGAGATAACTAACCATTGTGGTCCACCAGTCGTGGTGAAGGTCTCTGTAATCTTCAGATTCCCCCAGCCCATCTTCTCTTGGAAGTATATGGCATGCGTACCGGACCAGGAATGATCACCTTGGCAGCCAACGCCAATCCCGAGCCCCTTGGTATTCTCTACAGAAACTCCAAGTTTGGCTTTGATTGCTTTTCCAAGCATAGGTAGCGTGATCCCAACACCGGCACTCCAAGTGACTGTTGTAGATTTGAACTGGGTGACGAAGACTATTCCATCCGGCTCTACACCTTGGCGAAAATGGCACCAACTAGTCCACCAAGTTCCAGAGTCGGTGACTTCAACATCAACCTCCCGGTCAATGGTGCAAGGACAGTCAATGCAAAGTGCGCGATCGCCATTTGCTGGGGGTCCATCCATTTCCTAACCGACATTGTTAGTGATTGCAATATCTGAGTGGCCTAGATACGCTTACCGTCCAATTCGCAGACTCAAGACTAGTGGTTGGATCGAGGGTTGTTGTAAAGTAAAACTTGACAGAATCAGCAAGGCTTGAATTGTCCTTGTCTACGGCTCTTGCAGAAATGGCACTGGGACGTGTGGCCATAGCAAGACCTGACACTGACACCGGCAGCATAGAGAGTGTCAAGGTAAAGAGTTTTGTGATCATCATCTTGGACCTATAGTTACACAATGCGATTTGAGAATTGGTGAATTTGATGGTCATGTTCCCTCTATGAATTGGCTTCCCAAGGCCAATATATGTAGTTTACGCTCAATTGGATAGATGCTAGAATCCAGTCGCAATATCTTTGTTTCCAGCCAAAGTAACACTGTAGTCTACTGTCAGGCGGCATCGTGCATAATCTTTGCATCGGACCGTCCGTGTGGTGGAGAGGCCTTCCTGACATAAGATTTTAGCAGTTCTCGTGCGTCTATACTCATGCATGCATCACCACCTGAGTGGTCACGAGTTAAAAAATTGGAAGCCCAAAGTTAGATAGGTATCTTTTCTTATGGAGAAAGCGGTCCCTTTTCTGTAATGCCAACGTCACCAATATTCCTTCAACCTATGCCATGCGAGTTTAGACGTTCATCGACCCGCCGCAACAGAGCACATATAACAGAAAGAGGAATGTTATCAATTATTTCCGATCTCACAGCACGATCAGACTTATCAGTGGCTTGCCTGGTGTCAGCAGCCACAGGCGACAAGACTGACGGCACAAGGTATACAAAAACCAGGCTTACCTTATTTATCGTCTCTCAGACGTGAGATTTAGTTATCCACAAACCCTCTATTCAGAAGGGATACCTTACAGCCAGGGTGTAGGGGGTCAAAGTAAGCCATCGTATGATTCTTACAAGAGTCTGTAGTGACTACAACCGAGCGATGATTATTCAAGAACGCATGGTGATCATTTTGAGGGCTGAATATTCGTATTATGCTGACGCCCGTCTTACTGCATCTTAATGTTACATTTTTCAAATGGTCCTGTACCCGCGCAAAATCGTGTTTAAATAAGGCTTAGGCTATCTTGTAAAACTTTGAATTGAATAAGGCCCATCAGTTAGATCCGTTACCGACTATTCAGCCACAATGATTCAATGCCAATTAGGGTGCACCACGTTATGTGTAACTAATGCATCTGGGTTATTCTCACAATAATTGTCAGATTTACTATCCCGCCGTTTTATGGGGCATTGGCCTTATCTGCTTTTTTTTTTCTTCTATAATGTTCTTGTAATAATGCGTCATTGCAGACTTGCAAAATAAGCGGGATAGGAAGCATGCAGCAGGGGTTATTCGGGCTGCTTATTTTCGGCTTCACCGGTGCCATCTTCTAGTTCGGGTTCTTGTAGCATCATATGCACATGGGCTAGTTTAGTTTAGTTCTATAAGTATTCCGGCTTGGCGCAGAGCACTAATAGAAAGCCAACCTTCATTACAGACTTTCAAACTCAGCCTTTTGTGCGACTTCCGAGACCATGAAAATGAAGGTTGGCACAACTATTGCACTACTCCTACTGAGTACAGTAGCAAGTTCGCCTACGCCAAGCGGTCCCGCTATTGGCACCACCACGGAAGGGGCAACCAGTTTCTGGTATGCCAATATGGATCACACGGGGCAGTATCGTGGCTATGCACCTGACCTTGATGGTGATAACACATACGCAGTTTACAAAGCTATACAGCCTGGAGATGGAGCTGCTATCCAAGCCGCCATCAATGATGATAATGGAAAAGCCCGCCATGGTCAATGGCTAGCCTCTCAGCCTCGAGTAAGTTGAAATAAAAGGCTATTGAGTTGAAACTTAACAACGCATCTACCAGGTTGTCTATATTCCCCCGGGGACATATGAAATCACTGAGACGATTCGAATGAATACCGATACTGTGTTGATGGGAGATGCCACGAATGTAAGGGCCTTTTTCTGACATCGCGATAATGTATGCTAACTTGTGGATCTCTATTAGCCACCAATTATCAAAGCTTCGGCGACCTTCTCAGGAGATCGAACCCTTATCTCAGGTACGTGTTTCGTAATTACTCATGTCAATCAAGATTGACATTGCAACAGGCCAGGATCTTACAACTGGTGATGCTGGAGAGCTGTCGTTTGCTGTTGGCCTGAAGAATCTCATTCTCGACACAACAGCTATCCCTGGAGGTAAGTGTAGCTAATTGAATCCTTGCTTCAATTGCGCTCCAGGCTGATTTACCAAGGCGACACGTTTACGGCGCTCTGGTGGGGTGTTGCACAGGGCGCTCAGCTTCAGAACATCAAGATCACCATGGCCTCAGCGGTCGGGGGTAGTGGCCATACTGGAATTCGCCTTGGGCGAGGATCTACCCTGGGTCTTTCCGATGTGCGCATCGAGCGTGGACAGGTACATCAGGCCTTTGCAACGTATCATTGCCGAACGTTTACTAATGTCATCAAAATAGAACGGTATCTGGCACGATGGGCACCAGCAAGCACTTTACAAGAGTATTTACTTTTATCAGAACACCGTTGGCATGCTCATTACGGGAGGAAACACAATCAGCATCGTCGCCCCTGTATTTGATACCTGTGGGACCGCAGTGAGGAATACTGGTGGTTCCCCCTGGATTGCTCTGATCGACGCCAAGTCTGTCAATTCTGGAGTCACCTTCGTCACGACTGTGTTTCCTTCATTCATCATTGAGAACCTCAGCAAGGACACAGACTCGGACATTGCACAGGTCCCTGGAGGCACCGTCCTCGGAGCTCAAAGTCATGTTGATACCTTTACCTACGCCAACACTGTCGGGCGAGATCCTATCTATGGCGCTACAGGTTCAGCCAACACCCGGCCAGCCGCTCTGGCACCAGAGGGCCGCTTCCCTGTGGTGCCTGCGCCCAACTATGCCTCGAACCCCACCACAGACTTCATTAATGTGAAGGATCCGTCCCAGAACGGAGGTCATACAGTGCTTGGTGACAACACTATCGACGAGTCGGCCGTTCTCAATCAGGTCTTGCAGTATGCAGCCGACAACAACAAGATCGCCTATTTCCCATTTGGCAAGTATCGAGTTGACTCTACCCTCCTTGTTCCAGTAGGTTCTCGGATTATTGGGGAGGCCTGGTCCACAATCACAGGCAATGGAGCCTTCTTCAAAGATTTGTCTAATCCGAAGCCTATTGTTGCGGTCGGGAACCCCGGTGACGTCGGCCTCGCTCAGATCCAGGACATGCGATTCACCGTCTCAGATGTCCTTCCAGGAGCCATTATTCTTCAGTTCAATATGCGAGGGACATCTCCGGGTGACGTTGGTCTCTGGAACTCGCTGATCACCGTTGGCGGCACCCGTGGAGCGTCTGCCTTGACCGACACATGTCATGACCCCAGTAGCGAATGCCAGGCCGCTTTCCTCGGCATGTACTTTGCACCAGACTCGTCTGCATATGTCGAGAATGTGTGGAACTGGGTGGCAGACCACATCACTGAAAGCTTCGCCGGAGGATCCAATATCGCAGCGAAAGGTGGCGCCCTCGTTGCATCCACAAAAGGCACATGGCTCCATGCACTGGGCAGTGAACACTGGTGGCTATATCAGCTCAATATTCACCAAGCCAGCAACGTCCTCATCACGTTACTACAGTCCGAGACAAACTATGACCAGGGCGATCATGTCCAGCAAACCCCCCCAGCGCCATGGGTGGCAAATATCACGAACTGGGGCGACCCAGACTTTTCCTGGTGCAGCGGTGGCGATACCCGTTGCCGAATGGGTTTTGCCAACTATATCCAGGGGGGATCCGACATCTACACATATGCTTCAGCTTCGTGGGCCTTCTTCAGTGGCCCGGGCTATCAACCCTGCGCTGGCGCCTACC
The DNA here is from genome assembly GCF_000149555.1 of Fusarium verticillioides 7600. Taxonomy (NCBI): domain Eukaryota; kingdom Fungi; phylum Ascomycota; class Sordariomycetes; order Hypocreales; family Nectriaceae; genus Fusarium; species Fusarium verticillioides. The sequence goes on along the minus strand of NC_031679.1, from coordinate 4,219,450 downwards.
AATGCCAAAGTAAGTCGGCTCCGTGTGAATTTTTTATCGATACGACGCTAATGGTTCAACTCCCAGACTACATGCACTGGATTTCCGAAACCCCCAAGAACCTACAAGCATTTGGCCTTTGCTCCAAAGATGCATGGGCGACTCTGCATCTTGCAGACGGAACTAATATTGTGTCGCAGGATGGATTTACTGGTTCATGGCCAGGAGGTGGTGGTGATGTTGGTCGATACACACCCGGTAATATTTGATGTGAGCATAGCTTGGAAGAGGGGGTTTGATCATTATGTTCTAGCTAAAGTGGCTCTAAGTTATAATGTTATACTTTCTCGACGTTGAATGGAAAAGTGAATATAAATAAATATAGTAATAGAGAATAGGATGCTTCTATTTTAGGTAATTTCTAACTTAATGATTCCCACGTCATGTCTTCAAACTCTAACGGGAGGTTGGCGGCAAAATACGCGACGTGACCCGTCTGACCTGACCCTCGGCTGCATCTTCAACTATCCTAACACCTACCAACGACGGATCTGCACAGATCCTAGGGCTGAGTCTATCACAAGAAGTCCCAGAAATAGGTTCGAGACCGGTGGGCCCATCGACATCACCTGTGCCAAGTAGATTTTCGTTTTGAGGTGTTCCATCACCAGCAGCGCCTCCGAAGCTTCAATGTGCAGGATGCGGAAAGGAAAAATCTATTTCAACTCTGCCCGGGTGAGGCATGTTCCTCTAGAGGAGATTGTACTAAAATGGGCTGAAATTCAAGACAAGATCTAAATTGTTTAGAGTAGGCTAAGCCCATGATGAATCTATAGAGAATAAGAGCGTATATCCAAATGTACACATACTAGCTTTATGGGTCTCCGTACTCTCGAGCTTGCACAGTTATAGCCAATCACATTTTCACAAACCCCGCACCGCTCTCACATTCCATGACTAACGACTCTCGCCCTGGCACAATATCCAATATGCCACCAGCCAATGCTTTCACGTCGTGCGAGGCATGTAGGTGTGTCTTCGCCGTAGTCAGTCACTTGCTAAGTCACAACTAACTGACTGTCAGACGTCTGAAGCGTAGATGCTCAAGAGATACCCCATCATGTCGTCTAGTAAGTACCTACCTTTGTCCGCTCGGGCATTCAAGTCTCAGATCTTTGTTTAGTGTACTCGACTAGGTAAAGCATGCATTTATAGAACACAGCAAGCTATTTCGGGGTTGGGAACCTCCACCAAGGTCTTGGGGGGTCAAGACCGCACAGATCCTACTGCCGAACTAGGCCTGCACCGAACAAACAATTTCCCGTCCTCATACTTCTTGGACTCCGATTTCTTCCAACCGATATCAAGAGACATATTGACGATACACAATGGCCCCTTTTTCCTTGAACAACAAAGACACTTTGCGGCTGCTGGTACGTTGGAGTCTTTGATAGTACATTACGAAAATACCATCCACCACTGGTTGCCCATGCTCAGCCTCAAGCGACTGAGGCAAGATATAAAGACTCTAAAAGATTCAACTCGGGGCGTTGTTGATGTTCTGGTCTTCTTGGCCCTTGAGGCTCTCATTAGTCAAAGTGATGAGCATACCATATCGCCGCAAAGTAACCCTTCATATTTAAAGGCAAAGCATGGCAGTTTTATGGCTGAGAGTGGTGGAACTATCAATATTCGACTTGTAGAGACTCTCACCCTGCTAGCCTTGTATGAGTTTGGCCATCGTATCTACCCTGCCGCATACTTGTCGATAGGACAAGCTGTGCGACTGGCTACCATGGTTGGACTACATAGCCCGAAGGATGCAAAGCAACTGTTCATGGAACCCGAGACATGGACGTTATGTGAGGAGCAAAGACGTACTTGGTGGGCGATTGTCATGCTTGACAGGTGTGTACAGGCCCATGTGTCATGAAAGGTTAATCATTGACTATCACTAGAGTTGTTGTTGCAGGATCCCCACAGCTCTTGATGGCTGCTCCAGATCCGAGCACGAATGATCTTCTTCCTTGCAACGACGATGACTGGACGAATGGACGAATAGGTTTCAACGAAGCATTATTTACGCGTAACTTCCACTCTCCCTCGTCCGTGGGGCAATTTGCAAGAGTATGTCAAGCTGTCCATATGTTTGGCAAGGTTCTTCGTCACATAAAAGCCAGAGAAAAAGACACTAACCCAGTCGAACTTACTGCCGAGGCCTTGCAGCTGCACATCGTCTTGGTAGCACTGGATCAGGGGATCATGAATAACGACTTTGACATCGCGACGACGCAGGGAAGCTTGCATTCGGCGTTATCGCTGTGTAGTTTAGCCCGACTGCTTCTATACAATGAATATGCGTGCAACGAGCCCAGCATCACCACGCCACGCGAGAGGTTGGCCGCCGAGGTTGAGATGCAACAGATATCTCTGGCAAGCATCCAAGATATCGTATCCAAAACATTACCGCAGATGGCGAGGCAAATAGTTTCCGCGGGTCAACAACAATCCAAAGGACCGAGACATTCACCCATACTAGCTGGGTGCTTGTATCACGCAGCGACAGAGTGCGCGTGGTTTGTCAGGGAAAACAATGACGCGGAGATGGTAGTGGGTCTGGAAGCCATCACAAATGCGCTCCAAGTTCTAAAGACCGAATGGTCTGTCTGCAGTAAGTCCTGATCAACTTGTTAAATCCGAAATTGACAACTGATAAACTACGCAGATGAATACATGTCATATTTGGAGGGAAGCAAGGCGCATAGCTGACATCATTCCAAGGATGAAAGGGCCGATAGAAGTTTCAACAGTTCAATATTATCATTCTGTGTGTCCGCAATGACTTTAGCATTCCCGCTCTGCCCGCTCTGCTTACCCTGAGGTCTGCAGCCAGTTCCAGCCCCGCTTCCGCTCTCTCCGCCCCAACGCTGACATTCCCGCGTGCCCGGATATGGGCAGCTCCACTCTCTGGCCGTTGTAAGCCAAAGCTTCATAATGCCAAATTCTTTACTCAAAGCATCAGATTGTTATAAAAAGCGCAACATCTCCCGTCATGTTTCTTTTAATTCTACTATCACAAATTGTCTTGGCCCTCAGCAGCCCTTTCAATCTATCATCTTCAATCGTTCATCAATAAAATTTGTTCTGTTGATCAACATGTCTCAGCTCGTTTGGCTTGTTACTGGCTGCTCCTCCGGCTTTGGATCGGAGTTTGTGCATCAGATACTGTCACGTGGGGACAAAGTCATCGCAACCGCTCGAAACAGTGTCAGGGTCGAGTCACTGGCAAGTCAAGGAGCAGCTGTACTTGAGCTAGATGTCACGGATTCACAAGACAGCATCGATCGAATCATCACCAAGGCCATTGCGATCTATGGGCGTATCGATATATTGGTCAACAATGCTGGTTTTGTAGCTGCTGGCTCTTGGGAGGATCTTAGGTATTGCTCTTCTTAGCCAATGAAATCATTGACCTTGCTAACATGTTTAGTTACAATGAATTTGCTTCCTCCTTCGAAACCAACGTCTTCGGGCCAATTAAAGTTACGCGTGCAGTGCTTCCGCATATGAGAGCCAATAAATCAGGAACCATGGTCTTTATCAGTTCTTTGTCAGGCTGGATCGGGCACCAGTTTACTGGGGCTTATGCTGGATCAAAATTCGCTCTTGAAGGTCGGTTGTCTGATATTTGTCACTAACAGCTCTCGGTGCTAACAGAAAAACCAGGTGTTGTTGAAAGTCTGCATAACGAGACCAAGTCTCTCGGTCTTCGCACCCTCTTGATGGAGCCCGGACGCTTTCGAACACCTCTCCTGTCAACAGGCCATCTTCAGCCAAAGCAGAGTCAAATTCCCGATTACGAATCAGCTTCCGAAACTCATCATAATCATCTTCATGGTGGAGACTTGAAGCAGCCCGGAAACCCAGAAAGGTTTGTCAAAATTTTACTGGACCTGGTTAGGCAGGAGGGTTGCGCCCAGGGGAGAACCATCCCGTTTCGTCTTCCTGTTGGGAAAGATGCGGTCGAAGAGATTGAGGCCAAAGCCAGAGATGTTTTGGAGACAATGGAGGAGTGGGACTCTATTATAACAGAAACCGACTACTAGTGAGCATACTGAGGACAATTACTCAGAGTAATTAAGCTTTGTCCGCCTTGTTGTGTTCTTATTTCCATGTGATGAAACCGAGTGGGATATTGAGTGGGATATCACGTGCGAGAGAACCTCAAGCCCAAATCGGCATTTGGAGAGCAATCCCACTCAGTGGGTCTTCATTTACGGCTAGCTCCTTTCATGTTGGGTCCAAGCTCGCGCTCTGCGCTGTTGCATTACTATCCCACCGGATATCTTTGTCATAATAAAGTTCAATCCAATGGCGGCATAGCCGCAAGCATGACAAAACATACGTAAAAGCAATCAGGGCTAGTTTACAACATATTAAAATATCTGATAAACCCTGCAGCCTTGCATGTATAAATAAGTACGATGTTGCATTCCGCCTCGAAAACAGCTCACCATCAACATCATCAATCAAATCTCATCGTACATCTTGAGTCGACGAACCAAAAGTCCAGCAATCACCATGCAATCCAAGATATCTCTTCTCAGCCTGGCCGTTCAGGCTAGCCTCGCACTCTCAATCCCTCGACCTTACACTTGTCCATCAATTTCTGGCAACAAGACGATTGATGCTTATCAGTTGTACCCTGAGAATGTTGACTTCGATACACGCCGCTGTCTTGTATACTCGAGGTTGGTACCCTTGAGTCTTTTCCACCAATTGGCATAAACCCCTGACATTCACTATAGCGTCCTGTACAATGCAACTGCTGTCGCCTGGGATCCCTACCGAGGCAAGATAGTGCATACTTTTGAAGCTCCTGGACTCAGTGGCAACCCTTTGCTCCATTCGAGTGGCGTACGTGTTGACACCCTGGACCGACTCTCTGTGGTCATCGACGCTGGCGCTGCCTTTGATACTGGTGGCCAGAATATTGAGGGCGACAACTTGCTTGTCAAGTTTGACCTTGTAGACAACTCTTTGCTGTGGCGAGCGAACCTCACCAATGCGACAGACGGTGTATACGGTGGTTTTCAGGATAGTGAGAGCGACGACGAAGGCAACACTTTCGTTCTCGGAACATTTCCCAGCAGTCTGATCAAAGTCAGCGCAGATGGAAAGTCTGTTGTCCCGTGGTATCTCGTTGAACCAGCCAATCATACCATCCACGGCTTCTCAGGAATCTCCCGCAAAGGCGACGCGCTCTTTGTGACCGATAACACAGATGGTCAGCTTTACAAATTCGATATCAAAGCATCAAAGGGTAAACCGGTTCATGTTCCAACATCTAAAGACAACAAGGCCTTGGGCCAAAACCTCGACGGCTTGCATTTGCCCTCGCTTTACGCCGGTACTGTTCTTCTGGTCAGTGACAATACCAACGGCACTGTTGTCTTGCGATCTAGCAATGGAAAATGGAAGTCTGCCGAGAATCTCGGAACCATCCCTAATCCTTACCTCAGCCAGGGCGGATTCACTGTTGCGTCCGTGCAGATCTCCGATAGTATCTATGCTGTTACCGAGTTCTTTGGCGATGCCATCAATGGAACCCTCCCTGGCAACAGGACATCTTTCCCCTTGAGAGATATCACAGAGGAGGTGGAGACTCTCTTAAACGCCTAGGTATTGTAAACAGTGAAGGGTCAGATGGCATTGGTGTTAAATTGAGCAGCAAGTTGCTTTTGGTGGCATTGCGTTACAGAACGCAAGGAATAAAACAGAGTCACTTGAAGGGTTTGTACATATTTTTCCAAAGTTATGACAAGACTTTTTTATATTCTAAACCTGAAACATAATGACTTACCTTTCCATTATCTTAGTCTCGTTTGTACCTTCAGACCATAAAATCAAGACTTAACTCCATCCAAAATTAAAGCGCTCTCGCCAATGTTCCACCTTCGCGCGTTTATAACCTGACGGGGCTGCCTCATCAGCGTCGTCGCTATCGTCAAGAGGACGCTTCTTGGCCGTCTTTGTCACCCCGCCTGCTTCGCCATTTGACTTCTTGTTAGAAATCTGAAGCACTGAGATCTTCGTAGTGAGATCTTCGCTGGCGGGTTCTGACAAATCGATATCCATACCCGCCGAGCTAGATGCTCCATCACCCTCAGACTCATCATACCCTACACTATTCGCCCTGCGATCATACTCTGTCTCTTTCCAGTACTTCTAGTCTCTCACCGTCTCTCGCTCTTGCCAGTCGGTCAACTCTCTCGACTCTTCACATAAGCTCTTAAAATGCTCTGCTTTATATTCATCAAGGAGAATCTTCGCCTCTCGGTCTGCCTCCTTGTGTGTCATGTTTCCATCACCAGAGTACTTGCGTAGGAGAATGTAATGGAGTGAATATCGTTCTGTGTAGTCGAAGGGCTTGAGAAGCGCGAAACTGCGCTCGATTGTAGCGGGACAGAATGTGAGCAATTCCATATCCTTCGTGTAGGACTCTTTTTCAACACCCGTCAACGCTTCCAGTTCCTTGTCGATTGTATGCTTAAGTTGAGTTCGGCATTTGTCTTCCGGTGCTTCTACTGCATGCTTAATATAATCGCTGTAGTATCTTGATCGCATTGATCCCTCAGCAGGAATTTTGAGCGCCTCTTCAAGCCAGTTCTCGTTTGCTGTAAACTCTAACAGGTTCTTTCTCTTTAAGAATTCGCCATATTTATATTACAAGCAGTACTATCTATTAAGGATTGTTCTATTATATTATATTACTATAAGCTAGAGGTTAATATTGTTCTTACTTTTCTTAGCCTCCCTGCATGGTAATAATTAAAGTGTAGTAAAGAACACAGTACTTTCTTTTAAGCCTTTTATGTTCCAGTCTTCTTAGTTCTTCTAATAGCCTGTGACCTATTTCCGTACATTCTCTCTGTTCTGCGTTCTTTTTTTAGGCAGGCTCTTTAACCTTTCTGTGCTTTTTTCAGTTCTTGGCTAGCAGTCTCATTTGCAGATCGCATATCTGGCTCTTTGTTTAGAACAGGTCTTGTCTACGGCCTACTGGGTCAAGCTGATCTACTTTATTACAACCGGCTAATATCTAGTATGCTGCATGTTAGTATTCTGTCTTTATAGTAAACAATAAATAATACTGAACCTAGTGCTTCTGTTTAATTATAGCTCAAGGTTGTGTATTATAAGTATGCTAAATCTGGAAATCTCAATTCCTTTCATAAGAATAAATCAACCTAGTTCGGTGTAAACTCAATAATAGATGTTCTGAAGCCCAAGATGATACCCTCGCAGCCTGGCGGAGTAAAGCTCTCCCACTTAGTTATGTGGACGTTTGTCAACCTGTAGCCTGGTGGTGCAGCACAGCCATAATACGATCCATGTTTTCCACTGCCACATTCCAAAGGTTTGTCCTTATTGTTCCAGAACCTGACCTTTCCTAGCTTTTGTCCGTAGTAGACGCTTACCCAGTAGAAATATTCGTCCTCAGCGAGGTCAAGTTGTTTGGGCGCACCCCCAGTAGTCGATCCATAAGCATGACCCCAGGAGTCTCCGTATCTCATCTGCAATCCATCAATGTCATCCCATCCCCTCACGTACGCGGAAGTAATTGGAGGACCACGGTCGCTAATAGGAGATTCACTGGACTCGCTCCATGTAGCATTAGTCGTATGACGGCCAAACGGGCCAAAGTAAATCTCTCGGTCCAATTTTCTCAACACAGACTCTGGCATCTCGTCTCCAGCCAGATATGGCCAGTACTCGGCGTAGTTGAGTACATTCATGATCATGCTGGAGTCGTAGTCTGCGTAGGCCCTAAGCCTGGCTGCAGCTGCGCTTCCTCTGTTGTCGGCGTCATTGAGTTCCGCCTTGTAAGCCTTGACCTTTCCTCGCCCCTTCCGATAGACTTTGTAGGCGTAGGTCACATAGTCTAGATCGTCGTAGCCCTCTCCATTCCCGGCGGATCCCGATGCATAAATAGTAAGGTCTGAATATGCACCTTTCCAAGTATCGACTACATTCATTGGAATTTCCTGGTTGATGGCTGTGGCAATAGCTCCTTTGAGTAGATGGCTCTGTTCCGAGGCGATGCTTGCTGCATGTACCGCAACACCCTGAGGCGACGTTTTCTTCTTGAACTCGGCACGCATGGTGTTGATGTTCTTTTCCGAGTAGCCCCAAGCCCTGCCGTGTCTGATGCCATCGGATAGTAGCATGAGGTGGATATTGGCTGCAAGAGCAAATAACGGAAGAGAAGGTACGTCAAATTGTTCCACCCGAAACTCGGGAATGGCAGTCCTGACCACGATCAAAAAGCCGATATGAGTTGTTTTGAGCGTATCCCTTGCTCTCAACTGTTCCTCACCCGTCGAATCCCTGTAGTCTTCCCAGACCCGTTTATAGTTATCCATATTGTCGCGAAACCCTCGGATCTTCTTCCTAAGAATGGCCATCTGAGTTTCTGCGATTTTGGTATCAACGAGTGCCTCGATGCGATCTCTCAGTTTCTCCCACATCTTCTCAGTTGCATTCGGGTGAAAGAATATACTTCCAAACAGTGTGACAAGCGCGCCGAGACTGCTTCCAACAACAGGAATGAGTTCACAACCCAACGCCAGGACGGAGCAGACATATTGTCCAACCTCTTCGGGGTCGGCTACCTCCAGGCTTTTACCACCATCGGCGGCCTTGATAAGCTTGGTGGTTAGATCATTGACAAACTTTTCGCTGATTTTAATACCCATTTTAAAATATGGCGTGCGTGGAGATAGGCAGACGAGGTGGAGAGTGAGCAATATGGAGGATAGGTGTAAGTAATGGTAGAATGTCTTGGGAGATGTATTCTAATAACTAAGCAATTTAATTAGACTTATATACTTGCCAAATGTTTATGCTGCACCCAGAATACACATTTTCATAAAGTATCAGTTCTATCTTACTCGCAACAATGCATTAGTGTAGGGTGCGTCATAGGTGAAGCTAGCTGTACAGCTTCAGGTAAATGATTTCCTTATCTAACCATTTTGACAATGCGGTGCAGCTGGCCCTGAACCGTGTTGATTTCCTATTAGTCCATCAACTTAGCATGCGGAGATTGTGACGTCCAACGACACGTCACAAGACGGGTCGGCAGTTAGTGGAACAGATCCCTTTTCAGCTGCTATACTAAATGCAAATCCTTTCCCCTTCGAGATTGAAATCCAATATTATGAGCATAGTTTGACGTTGACTTATCATCGACATCGAGATCCTTCCCAGTACTGTATATAGCATCTTGGTACTGGGTTGACTTTAGAGACGTTTCTCTCGCTCACTTTCGAGCATTAGAGAAGTTGATAGCGGGCGGCAGGAGGTTTTGCTTGATGCAAGGTAGAATGAGTAATGCTCGGATTGCACAGGTGGTGGCAGATAGTTATCCACAGCTCAAGGACAAGATCCCTAAGACTCTGGTGGATGGTACACCAGCTGGCCCTTGGGAAATTGACACAGCACCATTGAAGGACGTGCTGAGCCTCGAGTATCGGGATCTGAGAACCTGCATAGTAGAGTCGCTGAAGCTTTTGATACATTGATAGTTGCCCGGAGGTGCCAAGTAAACCCAATCTTAGTTTAACTATCCAATGAAGCTATACAAATGCCTCCCATGTATTGCAGGTCTGTTGAATATTACTTGCCACTCCACATAGGGTCTATGATATCGCTCAGAACTGCTCACCAGGATCCTGCAATCAGTACCCCACCCACCATCAAGCAACAACTCAAGGTCCTCTCACACAAGAACCCGCAGGACTATCCACAGCTTCCGGCTTATTATCTGTCCTCCCCTCCCCTTTCTCTCTGTCCTCGTCTTTACCATCATTCGCACTATACAAATCCTCCTCACAGCTAAGCTATCTGGGTAGTGTAGCACTGCATAGACCTGTAGCCCTTACCCCAATTGCTATTGAATAAAGTTAATACTTATGAGATTTTCAAAAGGTCGAGGGAAATGCTACCTGACGCAAGCGGAGCCGTATCCTGATAGAGCAACTGTTCGAACAGAGCTTCCCTTACAGTTGTCCTGCTCAAACATGTAGCAGGTGCAAGCAACACCCCTGCCACCGCAGGTAACAATGTTTGCACTGTTTGTGTTACTGTAGCTGTATCCATAACAGCTGTTTGAAGTACCGGGCCAAATCGATACAGCGTAGTCTGTGCAGCCGCCGTCCTTGTAGTATTGAACCTTGAGGTCGACAGCCCGGGCGTTGAGTGAGTTTGAGTTGCTGTTAACAGTTGGTGTAGCCTGTACAGCAGCAAAAGCAAGGAACATGGTATAGATGCCCTTCATCGTGGAGGTTCGAGTTATATTGTAGTTTATATAAAGATTCGCAAACTGATTAATATCGATGGGGCCTTATTGTAATAAAAACAGCCTTACACTTTTACCATAGAGCTTCTGGCTAATACTTATAGGTTGTGAAAATCCTAGGGTTACTTTTCATTCTCGTATAGCTTGAATCCAAAATGTAAAGCTAGATTGTTTAGTATTAGTTAAAATAGACATTTTCCTAAACTGTATATTACTAACCTTAGTAATATATTAGGTCAGGGTTATTTGGCTTTATATAAGACTTTTCTATATATTATTAGCTACAGAAGTGGAGAAATATCCCTGATATGTTCTTACTTAATTGTCTTACATACCTTTTACTCCACCTTTGCGGCGGCCGACCTGCCGCAGAGGACAGGAAGCCAGATATTTTGAGTCAAGTCAACATTCTGTTCACCGACAGTTTTTCCAAGACGCAGAAAGAGCTGTGTCTCAATCAAGATATCTATGCCGGTACGATCACATTTATGCGCGGCGGCCGAACCAAGTCATACGGGTTTTATCGGGGTACAAAAGGTCATGCATGATCTTGGCTCTGGCTCGGTTTTCAGTTTTTTATTAATATCCGAACAAGCATAGGGAGCAGATGCTGGCCAGGGAACATTATCACGTCAAAGCTCAGCTTACCATTAGTAATTTCTGGTCGTTTAACTAAGTATTATAGAAGATTGGAAAGATGCCTTTACGACCTTCCACTGTTCTGGGCTCAGATCAGCTCCAGCTGAGTTATGAGTCACGATCGCAGACTTCTTATGTATCGTAGTAGAGGCGTATTATTTTCTAGGCCTTAAGGGCAACATTCCGCGATCTGCGAAACTCGTTTTGTTTCAAAGTGAGGCAGAGCGATACCGCCAATCGTGTGAAGTTCAACAAAAGCCAACTCTAACGGCCGGCAGTTATCTGCATTCCGACGTCATACATGTCGCTAACATGATAACGACATCATAACTCAATTGTCTGCCCACGCCCGACTAGGAAGAGCCCGAGTTGTCAGCACACGACCAGGCCGCTGAACCTCCAGACACTTTGTATGAGGCTATAATGTCGACCACGGAAGCATATGTCCCAGCAATGGTCAGGAAGGTCCCCAAGACGATGATAGTGACGCTCCAGAGCACTCCGACCGACCAAGAGATCGAACGATCTTGCTTCCCTCGCTTCCAGTTATCGTGGAGCCACATGCATCCCATAGGCTGGAATGAGAGTGACGTGGCAAGCAACGCTCCGATAAGGGAAACAAGCCCACCAAATATGGGGATACCGCTAGCTATCAAATATACAACGACTGTAATACCGAAGGTACATCCTATCCAAGATGCCCAGTGGGTAAAGGTATTGGCCGCGAGATGCTTGGAGCCTCGCAAGACACGTACAAAGACATGCTTGCTTGCTAGCTAGAACATCTATGGTTTAGCAACAGTTTGTTTGGATATTTTAAACGAGGACTCACATGACAAGTCAACATAGTTGTGACTATTAGTCCAGGAAGTGCAATTCCGTAGCTGACTCTCTTGATCAAGACACCTGCAGATCCAAGCGCTGGCGAAGCAACATACGAGCCACAGAAATAGTATACCACACAGCCGATCGCGATATAACAGGCACTAATGACTGTCTGGCACAGAATCAAAGATCTCGTATAATGCCTAGGATCCCTCATCTCTGCAGCAATGCTGAAAAAGGCCGGGGTGCCTGCATAAGCAAAGATCAATGCGCAGATGGCGGACATAGCGTTTGTGAAGCTTGGCTTCTTGAAGAGCTCGTAGTCAGATACCCAGACTGCCTCTTTGGGTGCGGCTGCAGGTCGATCTTGTATACCCACAGCAATTGTGAGGATGATGACTGTGTTTGGGACTTTAGCATGGTATTGTCAAGACAGAGGTGCGGGAATGTAGTAACCTGAAGAGATGATGCAGATCAATCCTAGCCAGGCGAGCCAACTTAGCTTCCCGAGGGTTCGGATGCTGGCGAAGATGAAGCCGGTAACAGCTGCAACAGCTACAAAGACGGCAGTACAAGTTCCGTGGTTGGAAACAGCATTGAAGCCGATTGACACGCTCAGCATTGCCGAACCGCAAACAAATGTCCAATCTAGACCATTGTATCAGTCAAAATTCAACCACCCTAGTCTTCAATAACGGGCGACCTTGACTTACAGAGACCAAAAGCAAAGCCAAAGATTTCCTGCCCAGCACGACCAAACATCAGGCCACCCGCATCATCAATGCCATAGACTTCACGATGCCTCAACTTGAAAGTGCCGACTATGTAATCTGACCATGTCGTAATTGCAGCGATAACGCAAAGACAGATGAGGCCGGGTATCATTCCCAGTGTGTCAAACACAGATGGGATGGACAATATTCCAAGGCCAAGCTGCGTCTTCATCATCAGACCTGCTGTGCCCACCCAACCGACCTACACATACCATTAACAAATTTGAGGTTCAGTAGGCAGAGCATACTCACATTGCGGTAATTTGGACCGTCATTGGTGAGTCTTCCAAAAACAGCATCGTGAGCATGACCAGGATCATCATGAACTTCACCAGCAAACACTTGACCCTCCTGGTCATCAACCTTCTCGGTACCAATCATAATAGCAATGAATCAGATAATCGGGCTCGTATTCACCTTCCAGATATTAAGAAATAAAGGAAAGTAACTCCGAGAGGTGCATCTTGTCACGATGTGAAATTTTCTCCATCTCAGCAATAACACCTCCGATTCCAACTGCCAAGATCACAGAAGCGGAGCATGTTTACCATATAAATCAGACAATTGAGCTCTATTGGGATATTGTAGAGTAATTTCTTTTCGTGGCCCCAGAGAGAAATTCCACTTTGTGAGGAAATTCTGCCGATACCGGAAGTTGGAGAATGGTGGGCGGGTGTTTGATTGGTTGGGGTAGTGGGTTATCAATCTGATCTAAGCTCATTTGGAGATCTTTTTCGCTTAGTGCAAGGGGCGGAATTTGTTGACTTTGTCATGCATTTCAATTGTTTGGCATTGAGGTTGCGATTGGGTTGAACAAATATGCTTGCAACTCTTGTGACGAGCAAAGTCTGTATTCTGCCTGTTCTAGATTGACAACGTCCTGTCAATCAGATTGATTGGCTTCAGTGCTATTGTCCCCGACCAAGCGCAGACAAGCAGACAAAGTCACAGCTTATAGAGAATGCAATATCGAAAACGCAGATGGGACGAACAACGAGAGACAAATAGTTCAATGTACAGAGTACAATATCTTGTCATTGTCTGGTTTGGCTCAAGCAGCAGAGCTGTCCCTCATTGCTCTTCACGTTATCTCCATTATCTCACGTGTGATCTGCCCCTAAACCAAGAAGGGAGAGGTCTTGACTTCTCGGATGTTTTGTTCCACTGGCCTATCAGCAACCATCATGTGGAACCATCAGAGGCTGGAGGCTGGAATTCATGGACCTCGGTTATGATGGACTCTAAGGCTTTACGAAAATTCTGCATATGTCTCGCAGATGCTGGACTTTAGTAAAGATAAGACATAGATAATATATTACAGCTTTTGAAATACATATTTCTATATCTGATCATTCTAGGGGTTGAAGTTTACCTACGAGGTTGATTTTCCTCCTCGGCTTCCCTGCCGTGCGCATCTTATCTTCAAGACAAAACTTTACATCATTGTTTCTGTTGTGGTGACGTCTGTGGCATATGTGCAATCTGGTAAAAATAAACACCGAGCAGCTGTGAAACATACCAAATCATCAGATGCTATTTATTCCATTGTCTTCTATGCTTGCGATGCAAAGATGGATTGCAAAACAGACCGCAAACAAGTTCAGGGTAGGCATGTACGCTGGTCAACAGAGTCGGCCCGATACAACACACCAATGATAGCGCGTTTGCGCAGATTGCGCTGTGCCTACGATATCCTATCTCGTGGCGCGCGATGGAATTCAGCCTGCCAACTTGATCTAGATCAATTGCCACGTGCTGGTGATGGTCTGCAGCTATATTGATCGGCCGATGAACCGAATAGAAGCACAGCCAATTGAGATGAACAAACCATAGCTAAGCTTCAATAGACAGTCCACGACAGGCATCCAGCCGTCGCGACAATGTTTCAACAAAGCTCTCATTCGTCATTTTCGGCTCCGGCAGATGAAATCGCGGGGAAATCTGAACCATCCCTCTGGATCTAGACCATCCAACGGACTTCTCAACCACGGACTTCTCACCGTTCAAAACTCCCTCACAATACATCATGAGTCACGAAAGAGACCAAGCGGACAAGCTTAACTCAATTGAAGCGTTTGTGCGTGCAACGGGCGTCGAAATACAGCGGGAATTGGCCGAGCGAAAAACATCCCTGCTTTTTTGGAGATAGAGACACTGAGATTGGCTGAGTCTGTTCGAGAGCATTCCGGCCCGCTTTATTAGCATGAGAGATTGCCATAACCTTGATTCTCGTTGGTCAATGACACGTGAGGGTACTCCACCCCCAGAATTGGGACTGCGTTGCGGAGAAATTGGCCCTTGAGGAGATGAGATTACGTACCAGAAGTGGGAGACGACTTTTCTCCAAGATTCTGTGGTCCCATTTGGCGGTGAATCGGGCCATGAACTGACAAGAAACTGGGATTGGTCTTGGAGAGATACACCCAGAGAACATTCTACTCATTTGTGAGAGCAAACATAAAGAGTCTGCCGTCTCTGCACGCAACCCAAGCCGACGATTGCCATTCTCCCCCTCCATCTTCCAGCACAAGCTAATACCATTCAGGCAACTGTCCCGCACGCCCAAGGCTAGGCAAACTTCTTAGCCCGCTTCTCCCTCCGGAAACCTGGCCGATCACCTCTCCATCTTTCTCCCCAGCATTTAATAGAAATATTGGGGCGGTTGCCCATATTCTCCATCTTTCCCCAGATCACACTTCCCCGCATCTCTCTCACATCTTTTCTCTCATTTCTTATTCATTGACTTTTCGATCCGTTGAATCATGTCGGACGAAAAGGTCTCGGCTGCTGCCCCAGAGGCTCACATCGATACCTCTGATCCTAGCAAGACTCATCCAGATGTTATCGACCATGCGCGCTCGGCGGCCAACAAGGAGCAGAACATGACCCTCATGCAGGGCATCAAGCTGTATCCCAAGGCTGTCGCGTGGAGTATCCTGATCTCGACTTGCATTGTCATGGAAGGATTCGACATTGTCCTTGTCAACAACTTCTGTGAGTTGCACGACACGACCCAACGCGACTTGAACTAACAATTGTTGTTTAGATGCTTTCCCCCAGTGGAACAAGAAGTACGGCCAACTCCAGCCTGACGGAACATATCAGGTCTCAGCAGCATGGCAAGCCGGCTTGAGTAATGTATGCGCCATAAAAGGCCCCCCAATTGACAAAGCTAACCGCCACAGGGTGCCAACGTCGGTTCCATCATCGGTCTCTTCCTCAACGGTTGGCTCTCAGAGCGTTTCGGTTATCGATACACCATCATCGGCTGCATGATCTGGCTCTCGGGCTGCATCACCCTTTTCTTCACCGCACAAAACGTCCAGATGCTCCTCGCCGCCGAAATCCTCTGCGGTCTGCCATGGGGTATCTTCCAGACCATCTGCGTCACCTACGCCTCCGAAGTCTGCCCCATCGCCCTCCGAGGTTATCTCACCACATACGTCAACTTCTGCTGGGGCCTCGGACAGGAAATCGGCATTGGAATCTTGCGATCTATGATCGGCCGAACCGACGAGTGGGCTTATAGAATCCCCTATGGTCTGCAGTGGATCTGGCCTCTGCCTTTGATGGTGGGCTTGTGGCTTGCTCCTGAGTCTCCTTGGTGGCTTGTTCGCAAGGGCCGTGTCGCTGATGCTAAGAAGAGTCTTCTTCGACTTACAAGCCTCAACCGCGAGACTGATTTCGATGCTGACGAGACTGTTGCTATGATGGTTCATACAACTGCTCTCGAGGAGAAGCTGACTGAAGGAAGCTCCTATATTGACTGTTTCAAGGGCGTCAACCGTCGACGAACAGAAATCGTCTGTATGGTTTGGGCCATGCAGAACCTCAGCGGCAACTCCTTTTCCAACTACTCGACCTACTTCCTTGAGCAAGCCGGTATGTCTGCTGAGCACGCCTACTCCTTTGCTCTCGGACAATATGCCATCAACATGATTGGTGTCTTTGGTGCCTGGGGTCTGATGTCCTTCGGAATCGGTCGCCGAAGCCTCTACCTTTACGGATTGTGCGGTCTCTGCACTGTCTTGTGCGTTCTTGGCTTCCTTGGTCTTGTCCCCGAGGCTGATCGCCAGAAGGGCGCTCTTGCCACTGGAAGCCTGATGATTGGCTGGGCTGTTGTGTACCAGCTCACTGTGGGCTCTGTAGCTTACTCCCTTGTCTCTGAGCTTCCTTCTCGACGCCTTCAGATCAAGACTGTCGCTCTCGGTCGTATCTTCTAGTAAGTTTGACCTACAGATACCAAAAGCACACCTAACTAACCAATCACAGTGGCATTGTCGGTATTGTCAACGCTGTTCTGGCTCCTTACATGCTCAACCCCACCGCTTGGAACTGGAGCAACTATACCGGTTTCTTCTGGGTAAGTCTCGGAACCATTTCCTCACTGGATTCCCAAGCTAACATGCTCAATAGGGTGGCATCTGCTTCCTCTGCGTCATCTACACCTACTTCCGCCTGCCCGAACCAAATGGCCGAACCTTTGCCGAGTTGGGTGTCTTGTTCGAGAAGGGCGTCAGCGCTCGAAAGTTCGCTACCACCAAGGTCGATGTCTTCCACGAGTCTGTCGACGATCACGTCCTCGACCGGTTGGCCAAGGCCGATCAGGCTACTGTTGAGACCGTTGAGCAAGCCCCAGCACACAAGTAGATGTTGATTGACGGGCTCAAAGCGCCCAGGTCAAACCTCCTTGGATAGTCTTTACTTGCACATCAACGAGTCAAGACAGTTTATGTATACAATAATAACGCAGAAATAATGAGACATTGAATAACTATCCTGATCGCGTGCCATCGTCGGCGAGGCCAAACCTCCTTCTGTTTGTGTACATCCATGCATGCAACCTTGAACGGAGCTATGCCTCCATAGGTGACCGTTTCTGCCGATCTCTGATACCATCTCGGCAAATCCGAAAACCCCCACTTCTGCCTCATGTTAGCAATTGTCACGATTATCCAAGACCTTGATATATAAAGATCGAGCTACTGACCAGAAATCATATACATTGTAGTTGCACTTGATGCCCACGGAAAACGTGGCGTCATAGCTCGAACGGTTGACAAGAACCAGGCGTGCCAAGACAATGGGTCATAGTACAACGAGGGGATGCGGTATGATGCTCAGTAGTCGATGGCGATAGTGCGAATACCGGAAACACTACTTTAATAACATGCATTGGAAGAAAGCGAAAGTATTGGGAAAACACAGTTCAACAGCGAATCCTAGCATCAAGCTCTAGGTGGTAGTTGTACGCTCTCCGCCACATGTTGTATCAGCTTGAGGTATTCTGTTTCTGCTTGGTAAAGTTGACCAAGCTATCAAGCCACTCTTGATGACCATTCAATATAGGATTCGGCTTCGTAGCCGCAAGCTTAACCCCAGGCTGTCCAATCTGTGACTCCTGCGTCAAGATTCTAACCACGCCATAATCCAAGTCCTCCACTATCCAAGCATGATAAACATCTAGCTTAGAGCTCTCATCCCCATCTACCCTTGCCCTCCATGCCAAACGTCCCGGTGAGCCCGCGCTCGGCGGCACAGACTCCATGACTTCTGCTGGAAAGGGACCAAACCCGAAAGTCGAGAAGCTAAAGCTGTCGCCCTTCTTGAGGAAGTTGCCTCCGGCTGGAGGCGTGATATGACTGCAGTTGCTGTAGTATGACTCCCACTGAGTGATGTCGGCGAGGTTGGCCCAGACTTGGGTGGCAGTGATATCGCGCACGATTACTTCGTTGGAGGCATAGTTGTCGGTTGTTCCGGGCAGGAACTTCTTAGGCCAGATGATTGCTGACTGCATTTTGAATGAACCTTGGAGAAGAAGGATAACAAGATTGATAGTGGCTTTTGTCTGAAGGCGGTTAAATCAAAGAACTCGAACCTTTCTCATGTGCATTTGGAGACTCTCTAGTGTCGGCAATGGGACGTCGGCAAAGGCGGCCCAATGAGGACTGATTACAAATCGTCCACATCCGCTGCCCATGAAGCGTCGGGAATAACTCATCAGACAACTTTGACCAGACTCACGGCAGCTGCATTGAATTTCTAGACCTGATAGTTTCAACTCGTCGTGGATATTAATGTCATACACATACAACCATCAAACACCGATCTTCTAGCGACCTGAACTAAACGCTGTTTGTAGATTTCGTATTAAGTAGATGAAGCACCAACTTTCATGATCCATCAAGACACCCCTGTAACTAGTCAAGTGCTCTTGATATAATCCTTGACGAACTCCTCGAGGTTCTCTCCTGGCAAGCCTATCTTATCATTCCACAGTCCTTTATCAACAGAATAATTCGCGACACCCCCCTTGCCGTAGATCGCACCAAAGATCTGAGCCACAGCGCCCATTGCATCTCCGCTTCTGACCTGCTCAGCACCTGACTCCCAGAGACCTTCCACAGTTCCATCAGAAACTTGGAACTTGTCTCCTGTGGCTTTCTCAAGCGCACGGAGGACATCGTTCTGAGTCACGGTGAAGCTGTTGACGTAGACATGCTGATTACGCGTAATCTCGAGATTCCTCAAACTCTTGGCGATTGCCCTCCCAGCCTGGTCCAGGTTGGTGGCCTCATAAGCGATATCACCGCCGTCATAAAGTGTAGCGGTGCGTGCGGGGATGTTGAAGCCACCGAAGCCGGGAATGTTGAGGCCCCAGTCAAACATGGCACCTGAAACAATAGCAATCCATGAAAGCTCGCCGTTCTTGGCCTTAATGTAGTCGAGCGTATCGATCTTATCTTGGACGAAAGGAATGGCCTTCGGCGCTTCTGGATTTGCAGTGTCGACGCCGAACTCAGAGGGGACGAAGACTTTGACGCCGGCTTTGACGGCTGCGTCAACTATTAGCTTCTGCAAGGGGAATATCTGGCCAACGGCTATGCCAGAGACCATGCTAACTACAGCATCGTGGCCTCTTAGCGCCTCGACGAGAGACTCTTCAGAGTAGTCGGTTTTGACAGTGTTGATGCCCGGGGGAAGAGTGCTGTTTGATGATGCCCGAGTCAGGCCTGTCACTTGAAAGCCTTCTTGGAGGAGTGCCTTGACAGTCGACTTGCCAACATTTCCGCTGGCGCCGATAACAGCGACCTTTCTCACTGACGACATGATAGCAGTGTGAAATGATTAAATGGAACGTAGCAGTAACTGAATGATTTTAGTATGTGTATCGGTCCTGCGACCTTGACATTAGAGCCAGGAACTGGTCTACTTATAGCCAGATGTCGACTGATTCACGCGACGGAGTGAGTAGGAGGTGTAGTACACAAGTGATTACAGAAGGCCTCGCCCCTCATTCCTACGCCCGCTACGGTTATCACTAAGCAGCGCTGAACAGTACACTGACATGAGATTCCGCGACCTCAATCTATACATTAACCAAGCCCCTCCGTTAACGCACATATAGAGTCTGACAAATAAAATACCCTTTCCTGCTTTGTCTGCTGTTTACTGATCAATGATGAGCTCTTACGCCACAGTGTTACATGAATCGGCTTTCTTACTAATCACGCTGATTTTGCCCTCAGATCCATACGCTTTGTATAAACCATGGTTACTAAGTCTTGCCACCTTTATAAGGAAATAAATTCCGGTTTTGCCATCTAACTGTATACATTTTGTGCATAATATCTGTTTGTCTTCGTTGCCAAGGATATAGACATACCCAGTATCGCCTCACCGTCACTGGGTCTCCGTCAGCCAATCTGTGTTGCTTAAGGGATCAGCACTCCCACCACCAACTTAAAAAACAACGCCCAAAACTGTCACCATGTCACTCAAATTTTCTATTTACACTTGTCCCCCAATTCCAACCAAGGCCCCCTCTCCAGACGCCTCATCCAAGGACTCGGGCCTTTGGCAACCTCAGTCAGTCACTCTGCTCTACACTCCTACGACTGCGCTCGTAGTGGATTGCCCCGCCACCGTTAATCCTACACGTGAACTGGCAGAATGGATCAAATCTCAGCTGCCACTGGGCAGCACTCTCAAGTACTTTGTCTGTACTCATGCTCATGGTGATCATTTCTTCGGCCTCCCGGTGTTGGAAGAGCATTTTCCTGGATTACAAGCTTATGCTACCAAGGCCGTCGCTGAAGGAATTGATCTACAGCAATCACCGGAAATTATGGATTCGTTCTGGAACAACATCTTTCTTTCCTCTAAAGATGGTTCTGGTTTGCTGGATGCAAAGTCCGTTTTCCAGGCTCTTCCGACATCTAATGAATTCAATCTCGATGGTCACCTGCTCAAGCTATACGATGTCCCTCATGGCGACACACACGCTAATTCGTTCATCCACGTCCCTGAGCTGGATCATGTTGTGGCAGGCGATATTGTCTACAACGGCGACTGTCACCAGTGGTTAGGCGAGGCGTCCAGTGCCGAGAAACGAACCCAATGGCTTGCAGCTCTTGAGGAGATACGAGCCTTGAGACCTAAGATTGTCGTGCCTGGACACACGTTCACTCCGACGTCGACACCAGATGAGGACTTGGCGACAGCGATGCTCACAGGCACGGCAGACTACATCAAAGGATTCGCCGAGGAGCTTGCAGCTGCCACAAGTGAGCAAGGTCTATTTGAAAGAATGCGGTCCCGATATGACCGGTGGAACCTGTACCTGCTCACTGGCAGTTCCAAAGCCGGATGGGACAATAGGACTCTCTGAATCAAGACGTAATGGCAATTGAGACGAGAGCGTAGGAGAGTGACTGGCGCCTACGAAACAAAAGCTAGGAATGATGGAAATGAAACACGTAAGCTATTCTAGCTAAGCCACGCATTGACATCGGATCATAAGGGCTCCCAGCCCTTGCGAGTATACATGATGAGCCCGACTGGAATAATCGCATCGTGTCGATAGACAACAAACTCTGGATATTGAAGTGACCCTCCGTTATCGATAGTCACCCCCTCAATCTTGAACATTGTTAGTGATCAATCGCTCGTAGTTGTGGGGACTTACACAGTTGTAGCCACGTGAAGGTCTGGTGATGCTGTGGTCTGCTAGCAATTTGCGCTGAGGCTTAGTTGCCACGACATAGCAAATGAGCATAGCGTGAAGGTTCGAGTTGACATAATGGTTCTTTACATAGACGTCTGCTTCTGTATCATTGATTAGCATGGAAGACTGGAGAATGTGGGCAAGACTCACTTGAAGAATTTGGTGTAGAGTAGATACCAGGGCCAAACATTCCCTCGTCATCTTGGCATGTTAGTGAGTTCTTGGAAACGTCTTCTCAATATTGAACTCACCAGCATATTTCAGTTTGAACGACTGTCTCAGTATACTGCATGTGCCACAATCACTGTCGTAGCAAAGCTTCAAATCATTGCCCGACTCTCCAATGTGACACGCACGCGAGGTACCATGGTAAAGTCTCTTGTATCTCCCACCATTACTGTAAGTAGAGTCAGTGACCACACAGTTCTGCTATCTTGAGTGCCGTCTTACAGGTATCTGAAAAAGCGCTCCCCCCGACCAGACTTTTCGATGTCGTCTCGACTGGCAAGGTAGATAGACTTGATCTTGGCGCTTTTCTCACCATGCGACCATGAATGATTGAATTTAATCTCATCTAAGCATCTGGGTCAGCTTTGCAAAGATGAACGTCAAAAGGGGTATATCTTACGATCCTTGTATTCTGGATCACTTCGACTAAGGCGCTTCATCCGCTGTTGAACTCGTCAGTACCATTCCACGAAGCGCAACCATGCCGTGTACTTACAATAGGCATGGTGGTGATAGGACACGAGGATTGAGACTTGATCCTTTAAGACGTTGAATATTTCAACAAAGTCCTTTTCGTGTGAACAACGTTCGAATCTTAAAAGACAGTTCGACTTGTCTCACAGTGCGGCTCTGAATGCCATAATAAGCTGATCCGCGGAGCCATATAAGTATAATTAACTACTAAGGTGCATTGCCTATTTCGACAACAAGCAGTTAGCGGATCAGAATGTCCGGGCTCCGGGGTCTCTGGATGCTATGAGCAAGCTGCAAGACGGAATAGGCAGCTCATTGTCCTCCAAGCTATCGCCTCACGGTTGTTGAGTTGTCTGAACATTAATGGATGTAGAAAGTCCTAGATATCGTTGACGTGGTCCAATGCCTTTCTACTCCGTTGACCTTTTTACACTTTCAATCTGCAATCATCCGTTATGAAACTTCTATGGCATGATCACATCAACACTCGGAGCTCTGCGGCTTATCAGATGGAAGTTGGGAAACCAATGAAGTTTGAGGTGGTTAGGAGATGACTGGCTTTGACTCAGACGGAAACGCAGGAGAGTGCATGCAGTTCTTGGGGGGAAGATGAGCGTGCTTGCATGCCGGTTTTGATAACTGAGCTTCTAACAGACAGACACGTAAGAACACCGCGGCTCTGAACCCATGTACCGATTACCCAAAAGAGAACGCAGCAGCTGAATATGTTGCATTCGCTTATATTTATTTATGCTTTATTCAAAAGTCTACCGAGTGCGATACTGTGATTCAACCCCCCGGTGGGAGTGCGTAATCCTCCACCCTCTCAGCAATACGATTTGATTGGCTTAACTGTTCCACAGTTGTGTGAGAAAATGAGGCATACTTTCCCATGCATAAGTGCGGCGTTGCTGACTTACCAGCTCACTGGTCAGCTCTTTCAAACCCCAAGACATCTTAATGCATAGCGATTGACGTGGCGAGGCTGCGAATTCATTCGACTTCAGACCGGGTTCCGATAATATGTACTCATCTAATTTAAGTCTTTAACGTTAGCATCGAGGTATTAGATAGAGTGTCAAGACGCCCCGGTCAGTAAGTTCAAGAGAGTGGCTCGTATCAGACTTTTAGTCAAGCATGAAGAAATCATCTTTTTCAGACCAGAGGCGACATGGCCAATCTTCTCGACACTCACCCCCATCCCGTCCTTATGACAGCAGTCAGAGGGAAGAACTCAGAGCTGTTGCACAGGAGACTCTGGACGTCTCACGCAGTCTGATCAGAGAACTGGGAACAAACGACTTGGCAAGGCACTCAGTCAAGTACTCGTTCGGCTCTCTTACTCGTCTTCACCCTGCCCACTGTCCATCCTACAGACAGCCTGCTACCATAAAGGTCGTCAACGATGACACGCTCAACGCTGCCATCGAGCTCTGTCGCAGGGCGCGAAATGACACTGAACCAAAGAGTCAGCCTCCCATTGTCGTTAACTTTGCGAATCGCCATTCTCCAGGTGGAGGATGGCTCAACGGGGCTATGGCCCAAGAGGAGGCACTATGCTACCGCAGTACCCTAGCTCTGAGTCTCAACAAAAAGCAATACCCCCTCGGGAGAGACGAGGCTCTCTACAGTCCCTATGCTCTCATCATGCGTGATGATCTATCCTCAGGCCACGGGATATCACCACTGCCTGCAAGGGAGCTTCCCGTGGTGAGCGCCCTGACTGTGGCTGCCTTACGCAGTCCACCAGTACAGATCTTCACCAACGAGCCACGTAAAGACAGAATGCGCAAATACAATTCTGAGGTATTCGAAAAGCGTGTCTTTGTCAATGATCGAGACCGCGATATCACAAAGGCCAAGATGAGACTCTGTTTGCGCATGGCGGCGAAGCACAAGCATGACATGCTTGTTCTTGGTGCTCTAGGCTGTGGAGTCTACGGCAACCCGCCAGAGGACATTGCCCATTGCTGGCTGGAGGTGCTGGGAGAAGATGAGTTCTCAGGAAATTGGTGGCGAGAAGTCTGGTTTGCGGTCTTTGACCCAAAGAATGAAGGCAACTTTGAGACATTTTATGAAATACTCAACGGGAAGCAAGTTTAGACTCGAGATATTTGACAAGAGAGCCAGATGGCCTTTATTATTATATATAAATAAAATCTCTAAGGGAGACTACGTATCAACCTAAGTATGCTTCTATTGTTTTATTGGCAAGAATAATGCGAAGCACTCGGAGAGAGAAGATCGATCTGAGACTCTTTAAGAGATGTAATCCAATCCTGGCGCCGCTTATCCCTTTACCTAGGGCACGTTAAAGACGAAGGGGTTTCGCTTATCCGTAAAATCACGGAAGCAATAATCATATTCGTTGAGCAGATTCCTGTTCTCCTCTAGGAACGCCTTTCTCTTCCGGTTCTCGAAGTGAATATACGCGACGCTAGAAATGACAGCAGCCAAGCTGACAGCCAAAGCGACGATGTTGGCCCTGAGACCTTGCTTGTAAGGTGGAGTGGTATATAGCTGGGCACCAACGATGCCTAAACTCAATCAGCCAAGACCTTTATAGGCAGATAAACGATAACAGCTGCTACATACACCCACTTAGGCGGAAACAAGTCTAACTACCCTCGATACCACTGCCTCCGAGTCCATCACAACTGAGAATATCACTACTGAGACATCCTCTTCTGATATAACAACGGCTGAGGAAGCTACCACCACAAAAAATGAAATTGTTACAACTAACACCTCTGAATAAGCTACTACTATGTCTGAGGACCTATTGCCACATGAAGATTGCGAGGACGTCTCGCCCGAATATACTGCGCCGAACGGAGATCGCTTCGATCTGTTCTGCAAACAAGATATCATCGGAGGTACTCTTATTAATAGCCCCTATGCTTTTGATTTTCCAGTCTGCTTGGATAGATGTGCTAGTCTTGATACATGTGTAGCTATTACATATAAGTGGCGTATATCTATATATGATATATATTCAACTACTAACGGAGCTTCTGCTTCACAAGACTTTGATTATGCACTAAGGGATAATGGAGCTCGAGATAGTTAATTGCCTAGGTAATCCATTAGTATTCAACATTAGAACTTGGATTATATATATGTATGCTACTGTAAAAGTCCATAGCACAAACTTCAGGCAGCATATAAAACAGCGGTACGATAGCTCAGCACTTTCTCATAGCAATACCTCCCATCCAGTTACTATATATTGCGACCTCTTTCCATTCTCATACTCTTAGCACGTATTCTCTCAACCAGTCGAGCTACGCCCCAACGTCGTGATGGTACCGCCTCACTTGAAGTGGAAGTGTCAAGTAGTGAATAATGAACGCTGGTTTCGGATTGTGGATTATACGCCAGCTGAACCGATCTGCCGAGTATGTCAGTGGTATCGTGCTGTTTGAAATGAGCTGATATACCTCTTTGTGCTTGAGTAGACATTACTGCTCAAGCGTTCAACCTCCATGACTGGCAATAAAGATGGATGGAATCTATCCCCTGCACCTCTGCGCCATATCCGTAGGTGTGCATCATCAACGACATAAGCGTCTTCAGGCTCGGAGACTTGGGTAAGAGGCATACTCAGAGTGACGTTTCTCACGTGATTGAGGGATGACAAGGCCTCTTTGCGAGACTCAAGGTCTAACTGAGTGATATTGTAGGGGCTCTGATCGATGTTATCTGCGTCCTTGTCTAGCAATAATTCCGTGCAGCGGGCAGGTACCCAGATGTTCAGGGTCGTTAGATTCTCCAAAAGATCGAGGCGAAGCCCATGAAAATCGAAAGATGTGTGACGCTCTCCGGGCAGTGGCGATAGAGTGGGCGATGAGCACGGTAACAGCATAGGGAAAACTGGCTCTAACGATATCTCAAGATGTCTGCCGTAGGTGTGAAAGGCTGGCGGCGAAATGGCGACCTCGACCTCCCGTTTCCAGAGCTCCGGTACCTTGCAGAAACCGACAAACATGTTGAGAGCAAAAATGTCTGTAAAGATAAAGGTAGTCGATTCATAAATTGACTTGAGGCATTCCAAGGATCTGCGGGCTAATTATCAGCAAGGAAGCTACATGCGCAGAGTTACGCATCAGACTCTTACAAGACCCTGCATGACAGCAACATACTCATGTATGCGCTGCATGTCGACAACTTCTCCGAGCTCAAGTTGTGGCTTCTCCAGCATGGCTCTAGAGAAGAACATGTTCGAATCCCAGGATCGGCATCCTCTCCATAGACCTCCCCGATGCTCTGACCACACGCAAAGTGGTTCTTCCAAGCAGAATAGAGCTGCAAGGCATAAGTCTTGTTGCTGAAGCTATCCCCCAATGGGATAACGAGCTGGATCCTGGTGGCATCAATCTTTTCTTGGAGCTCGTCTTGAACAGAGAATGGCGTGGTGCATCGCCAGCGGCAGAAGTGAGATTTCGCTTTGCCACCTTTGTTACGATGCCAGATGATGTGTTGGCGGAGACCGCAGGAGCGCCATAGCTCAAAATAGATCTTGTCTCGGATTTCGCGAGGTAGAAGGCTGGTGAACGTGGACTGGTGCTGGGGATCTGGTGACTGGGTAGTTATTTCAGGCATTGTTCGTCATATGATGAAGGATGCAGGTTCCTCTTAACCCCGCCTCGATAGGACTTGCACAGCTTTGGTCCCAATCTTTCAGTGAGTATGTGCCGCTATATTTAGGCATTATTCCCTCGCTTAACCTGAAACCCCGCTTCATAACCGACATTTATTGCTCAGCTATTCCTCCCCGTTGATCTCGTCTCGCATGGCTATAGTAGCACGCATGATCTCATTGCCGAACCCAAAGGAGCCAGAGATTCTTCCAGTGCAGCATCTTCAGTCGGCGGCTTAAACACACTATTATTATACGCGAATAGAAATCTTTCTACAATACCATCTACAGACTGTCCTTAATCTGAGAGTGAAGGACTGAGATGATTGATAATGCTCACATTCCAAGCTTTGTGTGATCCCAGATGGCTTCCAGCTCCATAACAACACCATCATACACTGTCTGCCGAAAGTCATCCTCGTCGAGCTCTTTAGAATCTGTACATCCTATACACCTTTCAACCACTTCCTTGTACGCTGGGTTGATCAAAGCTACTCTCTGCTCTAGCATCCTATTTGCAATAGTCAAGTTCTGGATTAGGCAATCGTTCTCATTGTCGGGGCTTTGCTCGTCTGGCATCCGTAGCTGCCTAAGCGAAGAACCCAGAATAATCTCCAGCAACAGAATGCCGAGTGCAAAGAGCGTTGGGTTGCTCGATAAAGAGTAACCGCTGCGGTCCGCCGTATTATTGAGGTGCTTCAGTGAGCACTCAGGTAGCCTCCTCTGTAGGAACGGATTCTCGTAGGAGAGCGTGTCTCCACGTCTGAAGAAATGTATGCTGCTTGGCGTTAGTGCCTCGGGAAGCCAGGGCGTTTTGCTCAGCTGCAGCACGCTAGAGGCGATGACGAGTGCCAGTCTGACTTTCTCTGCCAACAATATCAATGGCCGAAGACCCTGCTTGCCCTCAAGAACATCTTCGAGTGTCACTATCGACCAACCATCGCTGTTAATCACCGGTCCGAGCGGGCATACCTGGAAGTGACGGTGGCTGTATTCTTTGTCAATTAAGTGGCCGTAACAAGCAGGTCTCTCCTGGTGGGCCTTTTTCAGAGCCAGACAAAGGTCCAGAGGGCTTATCGTCGGCATGGCGCTGCTTTCTTCAGGACACTTGATAAAAGCAATGTCGGTAGCGGGGCGAGCCAAGATAGCCATGGCAGTCTTGACGCTGGGCTTGACTTCCGTAGCAGTTTCTGTGAGATTCAAGCGAGATAGCGCCCGATCGATGCCAAAAGACACGCGCTTCGAACTCTTAGTCTTGGTAGCCACAACACATGGCGCGGCCGGCACGGCCATTGATACGGACATAGCCTTGATATTGACTTCATCCCAGAACATCTTGCTCGTCGGGCCTTTGGCAACTTCAAAGGAAATAGCCAGTCTGAATTGAGCATCCTGTATGATCTTCTCGTCGTCGCACTCATGCCCAACCTCTATGAATCGTGTCACCAGTTCGAGACTGACGTCGTGAGAATCGGTACACAGAATACTAGAGCGTAAGGCTCGATAGAAGCTCGCTGAGAGGTCCCGCAAGACCTTGAACACCTTGCATCTAGACTGTTTCCGGCGTCTAGGCTCAAGGCCAACGCTCTGCTGCGTTAGGCCCTCGAGACTTGTAATGCCTTTGGAGATGGTTTCTAGAGCTTCTTGATAGTCCTTTCTGTTCAGACGGTAAAGAAGCTTCTTGAAATCGCGAGTGACTCGCTTACGATCAATCCATTGAACCTGCGTGAGGTCAGTCAGCTCAATTAATAGCCCATTTGAATAACAGGGCTTCTCACCGTCCCATCGGATGATACGTCAATTCTAAGCCGCAGCATCACACTCTCCAAGGCTTCTCCGACTTCTTTGACCGTGTCTTCAAACGGGCTGTACGAGTCCCATAGCCTCTGCCGAATCCTGTCGTTGGTCTCCTTGGCCTGCCAGAGAGGTCCAAATGGATCCTGAAGCATCGGCTCAATATCTCGTTGCGATACAACATCACTGATGAGCTGCTCACAGACGTTGCACAATCTCACCCGTTCAGTGGATAATCGTCGGTTGAGGCTCCTCAGCTCCGCCGGAGCCTTGCCCCAATCGCGTAGGAAGTTGCTGTAGGCTTCTAAGGCTGTGACGACGAGGGGAAGTGTCCCCAGGACTATACCTGCGATCTCGAATCCAGACATTGGCTGTTTCTCATTCCAGCGGTTTTCGAGCTTTGTTGGTTGAGAGAACGGACAGCGGAGAGCCCTGTAGGCTGTGAGCGGTTATTAAGGCTGACGGAGCGGCCATCTTACAGCCTGCATATGCCCAGTCCAATGATATAGCCGCTTTCAAGCAACCCCGCACGATACTGAGACTGGCAATGAATGCGAGCCCGGCCTGATGATCTTTTAACTGGACTCAGTGGATTTGACATCGTGTTGAGTCTTTGTTGTAGCCTCAAGGCCGATCGCAGCAAAAAGAAAAGCACTTACTTGCTGACAGCCAGCTTTTATATCTCTCTCGGTCGCCTGGCCTTACTCATGGCAATTCATCGCCATGGACAGCAACCATGAGCGAATGCCAATTGCGCACAATGTCCGAAACGTCCTCAATTCTTTCCGGACCATTGTGACATCGCTCAACCATGGAATAGATTATCTGGATGAAAAGGTCGAGTTTGGCGGTCTGCGTGAGCTGCCCCTAGCGTTGGAGAATGAGAACATCCGCTTCAAGATGTGGGCTGGGAACCTAGGGGCTCACCAGAGTGGCCCGGCATCGCTGGATCATCGGTTGAGAGAGGCACCCCATATACAAGAGCAGGTCCTCTATCTTCTGCGGGACATATTCGAATCACTAGAGGATATAAGAGTCCTGATGCCACAAAAGGAGCCTCCCAAGGACAGTGCAGATATCGAAGATAAGCCGGACTCTCCTCTTGAGGGTTCAGATCCAGACAGCGAAGATAGCTCCACCGATTCAGACCTGGATAGTGATGAGAACACGCCAGAAACAAGACTATCAACGCTCTGCACCGATATCGCCGAGGCTATTGACTGCCTTCTACGTCTCTCCCTGGCCATCGCCAATCCAGCACCGCACGAGAGGTTCCGAAAGCTCGGTGCCGGTCCCGACGAGGACATATCATTCTACGAGGCACATGACGTCCGCTAAGTCCAAGATAAATTCCCAAATATCAGTAAAACTTGCCCGACATCCTGGGCAAGTATATCACTCGCCGGCGCCAGTTCTTCAAGTACCGAGAGTCACACCATGCCAAGCTAGCGGAAGGTCTAGATCAAGCGACTCATAAGGATACAAGTCGGACAGAAGTTGTACCCAACACCGTGGCGTCCTCTCTTCCAGAACACTTCAAGAGGTCTGGGGTGATTGATGAGGACAATCGATCTGATATGGCCATGTCTGAGACGTCCTATGCTACCTCGGCTGGTTATCTGATGCTGGAAGATGGAGAGATGAGGCCGGCCCCTCCACTTAAAGTGCCCCAACGGCCACCTGAGGCAGAAAAGGGGGTATTTGAATGTCCATTTTGTTACAGGATGATATCAGCCAGTTCCCGAGGGGCATGGAAGTAAGTGCCACTTTGTCACTATTCCGCTTATATCTAACACTACTAATAGACGCCATGTCTTTGGGGACCTCCGTCCGTATACTTGTCTCTTCTCACGGTGTGCCGAATCAAATACCGACTTTGATCGACGACATCGGTGGCAATTCCACGTCTCCCAGTATCACTGGCGCACATGGTCTTGCCCATTCAAGTGCGGAAGCACGCTCCCGTCTGCGGTTGAACTCGGTGATCACGTTCGCAATCAGCACCTACTTAACGCGAGCGACGGGCATCTCGCCACCGTCGTGGCCCGCGGCGAGGTATCTGTCTCGAATGATGTAACTCAAGAATGCCCTCTTTGCAAACGAGCTATTTCGGGCTTGAAGTCATACATCAAGCATGTTGGGCGGCACCTGGAACAGTTGGCTCTGCACGCTCTTCCTAAGATCGGATGTGAGGGGCTCGAGGATGACATCGAGAGTGGCGAACAGAACGATGAAGCATCTGAGCTAGGAGCTGTTTCAGTCGAAGAATCGAGTGAGACGTCTTCCGGAGCCGATGAGCAGCTAGAAACTGGCGAGATAGATAACCAGGTGGAATCAAGCGGTCCACGTGCTACAACTGTTAGATACAATGCTGAAGGCGACGTCACCGCCGCTGGCGATACTACCATGCCACCAGCTGCCTCTACTATCTCGTCTGATCAGCCTGTAGTCGAGCTAGCTAAGATAGGAAAACTCGAAGACATCCCCCTCGACATCGTACGGACACAAGCTGGTGCTAACCTCGAAGAAGTGGGAATGATGACCACAGCTGAGAGGGAGGCAGCCGCGATGGAGGCTGTTGAGAGGTATAAGAGACAGGAGCTTGCGAGGATAAAGGCTGAGAAGGCCAGAATTGGAATGGAGGAGACAGAGGAACTTTCAATTGGTCCCTCCGACGAAGTCGAGTCAGCTTCACAGGATAATCGGCCGGTCTACACTCGCATGTCTCGCAGGCATCTATCTCTCGAGACATTGCGGCAATACGATGTCAACTATGAGTTCGACGCGGACCCTGACTACGTCTTGATCAGACGATGGGTGCCCGAGTGGGAACAAGATCGGATGTGGAAGCACACTAGAAATATCCGCGAGAAACGGGCTGAGACTCTACTCAATGAGACACCGATACGAAGTGCTGAGCATGAGTATGAGTGGGTGCGCAAGAAAGGCAGGCGACAGAGCAAGTCGCCACCACGTCTCTATGACCCCAGGGCTAAGCCTTTCCTTTGTAACTATGATGGATGCGAGCACGCTGCTCCTGGAAATGGATTTCCTCACCAGCGGAACCTCCAGGACCATATAAACCGCATTCATAACGACCATGGCAGCTCTGGTGATTACGTGAGTTGAGATTCTATATGTTCAATGTATCAAACACATAGCTAACAAGAAGCTAGAGCTCGCAACTAGCGGAGCGGAATTCACCGCCTCCTCCTCGTCAACCTACCGCTGACGATACCCGGCGTATCCATGCTAGGACCACTAGTCGTGAAGGGGTTACTCCTCCATCTCAATCTCCATCCTCTCCCCATCTGCTGCCATTCAATTTGCCAGAGATGACCTACCGGTATACTGACAGTAAGTTCTTAGTGTTTACCATTAGCTGTTTACTAACCCTAGCAGCAACTTCAAGCAACCCGCCCGAGGAGAGTCCGGCTCCCCTACCAGTCACTTATTACTGGGAATGTGTAAGTCACACTCTGATTCTATTGAAAGTTACGATTGAGTGTAACATCTCGTTATTAGTGTCGCTGCCTCATGACTTTGGACTGGGCAGTATTTACTGTTTGTACGAACTGCAACCATATCCGATGTAATGCTTGTGTTTTCACTTCGCATTAGTATAGATACTACCTTACTATAGGAAGTATTTAATATTATGATAAATGGGATAATGCGCAGACGTATGAATAACTTGACAGCTCAGGAACATAAGCAGTAACAGAGAAGTTTCATCCCTAAAGTAAATGCAATATAGAGGCTAGGATAAAGGTACATCAGGAGTAGCTTGAGGATGATTTCTAGAGAGCTGGGCTAGATAAGGTTATTAAAGCATAACTAAGCAGTTTTAACACTAGAAGCCTGTTAGTAAAGTATTTTATCTCTTTAAGAAATTTTCCACTGACACAAATAACCTATTTATTTATTAGTAATTATTATCCCTTAGCTTAAGTACTGACTTACACTTCCAACAGCACCCTCCCAGTTGCATCCCCGCCCTAGAGTATCTGCCAAAGAGCAGGTATAGCGTCGCCAAGGGAATGCGTGTGGCTCTGGGTTCTCACCCTTTGTGCCAGATAGAGTGCCCTTAATAAGTATTAAACCACGTTCAGAGAGCTCAGTCACAGTACGTACGCAGAAGTAATTGACATTGGGGTTGCCAGCACATTCTTTACTGTTGAAATCGGCTGGTTTGTCCCAGCCGCTGTTTGTCCACCATGGGTAGTTGGCTGACACGACGGGAAGGCCGATGACGAGGAGACTAATAAGTTTCATTGTGATGGTAATAGTAAACAAATATGGAGTAGTGGTGAATAACGAAAAATTAGGGTAATGAGTGGCAGGTAGGTTGGTATGTTGGGGCACTGGTTATTTATACCAGCAGTGACAATATTGAGGATTCTTTTTGATTTCTTTTTAATTTCCTCACCGCTGCCACAGCACGTAGACCTGTGGTCTCATAGTGGGTTCTGATAGGTCCACATATACGAAAAGCTTTATCTATTCTCCACTTAACAAGGATAGCCAGAAAGTATATAAAATTACAGAGGAAGAGAAACTGAAATTCCAGCATATGATAGAACTTGGAAGCCTTCAATGAACCATGCAGGTGTGTCATGACTTATAGTCTCCTTATTGTTGCCGCCTCATGTGAGGTTGCAAGACCTGTACAATAACTTTATTAAGAAAGCAACTCGGTCATGTTAGCAACAAGAAACACAGAGATTTGCCGCGAGTCAGTACATGTGAGATTACCGGCTGTGCGTATTTAACTTTCCACCTATAGGAACTTGTGATAAGAAACTCATTATATGCCCATGTGAGTTGTTTGAAGTATGTTTATCATCTCCTGACTTGTCCTAAAGTTAAAAGAAAGGGTCTTGCCGTCAAGCCGAAACCTAACTTACGAGTAGTATAGGGGCTACCACAGCCCTGGTGGCCAATTGTCAATGGCTACCATACTCGTAGTTCTCCATACTGTACCTCTACGCTCTCTGCATCAGCGAGAACATAATATCCCTCCGTCTAATGTTGACATGGGGCAAGGAGATAGGCCGCCTTGAGTACCTAATGCGCCCGATCTGTTCCTATGTGCAGTAGAATTGACTAGATTGTAATGCAGATAATTTATACAAATGTCAGTTTTAAACCTTCAACACGGCCTTTCCTAGTAGCTCTGTAACATTTCGCTGGAAGTATCTCTGCATCTCATACTCGCTCAATGATTTGGTCCGCATAGGAAATTCCAAGCAAGTAACAATACACTGTGCAAAGACGCGACCAACCTGGTGCGAGAGAGATTTGCCGCATTTTCCAATTAGAGCCTTGAGAACATCTGAAGGAACCAGCGGTTTAGTTTCTAAGAAGGACTTGAGGATAGAGGTAGCTTCTTTCCACTGGGCGATTTCCAACAGCACGACGCCCAGCGAGTACACGTCATGGCCTTTCTCGAATCGGGTTCTTGGGCGACCCCATCGATCGGGGTGTCGATAGAGGTTATTGTTGAGCGAGTAATCTTCCTCCAGGTATGTTGCCTCGTCGTCGGCACGAGAGTACTCGAACCCAAAGAGCAGGGGCTTGCTGAAGTCGAAGCGGTCGACAAATGGCGAATCTGCATCGCCGTCACTCAAATCGGATCCAGGGCTCGGGACTACTTCTGTGAAGGCAATGTTGTCACTTCGGATGCCTTTGTGTACCCAGCCAACGCGATGAAAGTTCTCAATCGCTGTAGCTACTGCCCAAGCGAGATGGATCCGTTGACCAAGAGGAACAAGTCGATGCATCTTGTACAACTGGAGGAGCGTCACAACCTTGCTTCCAGTCCCAAACATGGGCGGACACCAGAATACTATGCCCAGCTCTTTACGGAGCCTGTCACGGAAGAAGCCCGCGCATGGTAGGATATGGAACTCTTTACGCTTTGGGTGGCATAGCAAACCCGTAATCTTACGAGCTTGTTGTAGCGTTTGAGGTTGCGGTTCACCGCTGTTGCCCTCGGATTCCCCGTACTTGTAGGTCTCCATGATGACAAATCGGCCGTCCATACTCCCCATTTTGAAACGACTGGATAGATTGTCTGTAGAGCTGCTTCTTTTCAGGGATTCCAAGATCTTGTCACGGCTTATCTCACGACTATAGCCAGACGGATCTTGGTTCATGATGGCTTTGCGTAAATGAAGAGCAGCATCCACGTCGACAGCAGCCATAATCCCAGCATCTGGGGTCTCTTGTGTCGATTCCGGACTTCTGCTACCGACAGTGTCTAGGAGTAGTGGTGTTTCAATAGCAGTACTCAGCGTTGAGACTCTATCATGAATCTCAACCAATGACTGTTGAATGACTTCATTTTCGTCTTTTGTGGTGTCGTCTTTTGCATATTCCTCGGTGGTTGCCATGGTGGTGTTCAGCCTACGGATTCCTTTGACGATCTCGTCTCTAGCAGGCTTAGATAATTGCTCGAAAACAGAGCCCTGTGGAAAGGCTCCATCTTTGAGAGCATCCTGTATGCGACGCGCGCGACTGACGATTGCTTCGATACTGACGGCGGTGACGTTTTTGGGAGGGGCTGTCTTGAGCCATGTTGCAATTTGCAGACCCGTCACGTCATCTGAGAGTGATGCTCGGAAAACGAGGTAGCCAGATGGCTTTTTAACAAAGCCCTCTGTCACAGCTGGAGGCTGGAGAGGCTGGAGAAAGATTTTGGTAGGTGATTTCCTCACAAAGTCATGAAATACCGGGGTTTCTAGTAGGATATTAATACTGGCTTGTGTGCTTATTAACAGATTCCCAGTCTTACCAGTAACTTTCGGGTCCTCTCTCAATTCTGAAGCAAGGTTCTCTGATGAGATTCCAGTACTGGAGTTCTCCTTCAGCAGCCTAATCAAGGCTCTCGTAAAGGACCTCCGTCCCGGAACAGGAGTCTTGGCCCCTTTAGCTGACGCGGCTATCAATTCAAATCGGCCATCACCATCCTTAGAGCCACGCGTGATGAGAGAGGCGTGGCAGCAGTCAAGAATTAGAAGCACATCGCCGGGAGCTGAGAAGAGCAACTGCTGGGTCACATGCCAAGACACTGTTGGTCCACCCAGCTCAAAGGCCGCCCACTCAGCCTGTCCCTGCGCGTCGGGACTACAATGGCCAGCGTAGTAAACGATTATGAGGGAATCTTGCGGGAAGGATTGCTCTTCAACGAAGCTGGATATTTCTCTGTTAAGCCTCGCGCGCGAAGGACCCTTGACTGGGATGCGGAAGAAGGCGACACTGCTGTAGTGGTAGTCCTGCTCGAATAAGGCGCGCAGATCTCGTATTTCGCCGTCAACGTCACCGAGGTCGTGATCCTCCCAGGCGATGAGTAGTACATGGACTTGAGCATACGAGCCCTGCAGATTCGAACCGATAGTGGATTTGAAGGAGTGGACGATGTCGTGGTCAGCCATTGCATGTCATGCGATGCAGTAGAAAGAAATACTGTAACAAAGGGCTGCTCAATTGTTTGTAAATGGGAGAATTTTGATCAGGCCAGTGACACATTTGTGGACGGAAAAACTCATTTGTCATGCTGTGTAACACTGGCCGACACGTAAGACGAGCTGCATATGCCGTCGCCTTATTTGGTGCTTCGATCAGGCTTTGCTACCCATCGGTCCGTGGTCTTGCGAGTATATAGGTCAGCTCTGTCCATCAAAGCTGCGCCCCTCAATTCAAATCAATATTCATTTGAGACTTGCATTGATCTATCTCATTGGCCTCAATCATGTCTGGCCACAAAAATGATCGCCAGCGGACTAATCCCGCTTGCGACTCAAGTGATGAAGAGCCTCAGCCAGAAGAGGTAACTAGAGGCCTCTGTGTCTGTCACTTTCAGCTGCTCACTGCTCGCTCAGCCCCGAACCTATCGCTCCCGCGTCGAAGAGTATGCAAACAAACCTGACGTTAGTACCAACAGAGTAATCTCCCTCAACTAGCGAATACTGAATTGATTGATTCACTCCAGTGGCCTCGTCAACCTCTCTACGAAATTAACGAAATCGTTTACGTCAAGGTTCCTGGTGAAAGACAGCCTGCAGGACCGTATATAATCATCTCGACCAACTTCGAAAACAGGACGTACGGGCTCAAAAGGCAAGACACTGGCCAGACGCACTCAACAGCGGTGGCGGAAGTTGATCTCCGGGTGCTCGTTTGAGCAAGGGGTTTTTATTCGTCGCTTATGAGGCAACCAGAGGGGGGCGCAGTGGTGCCGCAGTATCCATGCATCCCCCAATTGGAGGAACAGGAGCGGACTTGGTTGAAACACGCAGGAATCACAAAGTTAGGCAACGCCGACAGGGAAATGGGATAAAAGACATTAATAAATACCATTTTTCTTTAGGGCATTTCTGCATGAGCCATCAATTCCAAGTTTTTTTAATAATGATATAAGCTTTCAGCCATCGTCCGATTGTGCCCTCTACCAGATACTAGGTACGATAGAACAATGGCAACGCCCAACGGAAGAGCACCCGCGCCCCGCGCTCCGCAGTTCACAAGGAGGCAAGACAGTGAGACCTGCACTCTACCCAACTGCATATGCAGACTTTGCAGCTGACACTGAGTAGCCTCTGGGCCTTTTGTCCCCAGCCAATCTTTCCAAGACAGCCCCCCAAGGAGTATGTATTATTCAGAGGCCCCAGGCCGATTCATCGGCATAGTCAAATAATCTAGGATGTTCCCTCCATGATCTTTAGTTGATATCCTTTCTTTAGTTGATGAATACCCGCGAGGCTACCCCTCACTATCTGCATTTCTCAGCGGCGATAGGGAATTCACCATGTTCCGATCCTTCACGCGGCTTCACGCCCGTGTACTGCTTCATAAGCAAGATGAGCTAGCAGAGCTGGAGCAACGACTTGACCAACTCGACCAAAAGGACAGCAAAGTCGATTCGTATCGGCTACTTACGAACAGGCACAGCAGCGGAGATACAGAACGTCGGGGGCTGCTCACTGAGATTGAGAGAAAGTTGAATGAATTCAGTAAGTTGAAAGCTCCAGATTACCAACCTCGATACTTATCTATGTATAAGATAACCTTCTTGAATCATTGCTGGCCCATTTAGAGCGCCCTGAGCCCGACGAGTCGCAGATCAAGAGCGTCAGAAACTGGGTTGATGGCAAGAGGCCAGTTGTCTATTCAGAAACCACTTTTCTCAACGACCGAAGTGACTTGAAACGGGCAAGGCATACGGTGGAGAAAGGTGGTCTTGAAAACCTACTCGCAAGTTATTCTAGCTGGCCTTGTTTACGTGGGATATACGAGGTAGGTAGCCCATATGACATTAGCTCTTTACGCTGCTAAAAAGCCATTAGTTCTTATCACTTCTCGTGAGCTCAACCAGACGATTAGTAGAGCAATACTTACCTACTACTAGGATACATCTGCGAGATCGGACGATCCGAAAGTCAAACTCATCAAAGCCTCGAGACTGGTAGCTGTCTCACGTGCCCTGACAACTGTACTGGCTGTTACCACTTTGGTCGTGCCGATCGGAGTTTTATACTCAGTACAGCCTGTCCCGATGCGGCTATTTATTATTGCGGCCTTTACGTGCATCTTCTCATCAGCGCTCTGCTGGCTGACATCGTCTAGAAACTACGAAATATTCTCGGCAACGGCGGCATATTGTGCCGTGATGGTCGTATTCGTAGGGAGCTTGCCATAGACTTGTTAACACTATTCAGCTTTATGCAGAATCTGACCATGAGGCAGATAATAGAGTTGCCAGATATCAATCTTATTCATTTTCCGAAGTACTTCAGGCTAGCTTGTCTCAGTTCTCAGAGTAGCCTTCCAGTCGCGCCTTTGTAAATGCTAAAGAACGGTAGTGATTTCTAACCTCCTTCTGCGTCGTTATCACCTCTGTCTGAACCTTTCCTAGACCTCGGCTCACCTCCTTCACTTCTTTACCGGGGTGCTTCTCTCGTTCAGCTTGCTGAAGCAGTCTGATTACTTCAAACAAGGAATCCTTGAGAACAGTCTCGATACGTTGTGCCTTCTCAACGTAGTCATGACTCCATCTTTCAAGGCCATCTATGTCTTTAAATATACGTGGATGGTCTGTGAAGTGCGGTACCCCGTTCAGGTATACTGTCAACTCCTCGTAGGTTTTGACTGCAAGTTGGAGAGGTGTATGACCCATCGCATTAACCGTATCGACGTCTGCATCGTAGTCTATGAGTGCCCGGGCACCATCTAGGTCTCCATAGTATGCACAGTAGTGAAGGGCCGTCCATCCATTATCGTCACCCTTATTGATGACTTCCTCGGCGCGTAACTGTGGGCATCTGGAAAGACATGCTCTTACATAGGATGGCCTCTGGGAATGCATTCTCACTGCGTATCCAAGGATGTTCCTAGACTGTCCGGATCGACTTTTCCACCATGCCTTTGACCCGGCGTCAAGTAGCATCCGGAGGGCGTCGATTTGTCCACCTGAGATCGCTGCCTCAAAAGGTTCTCGCCGGTGAAGATTGGCGCCCCTCTTGATCAACAGATCTAGAACACCCAGTGACCCTCTCTGAGTCGCGAAGTGCATAGCAGTGGCTCCCAAAGTGCTTTCTGCCTCCACATCAATCGCTGGTAACTGGAGCAGAATTTGGGCTACAGGTACGGCATCAAAAACAGCGCAGTAGTGCAGTGCATTTAGGCCACTATCGCCAGCTGTGCACGCGTTGATATCGGAGACCAATGGCAGAAGAATTGGTATCTTCCTCCACGATAGGCGACGGTGAGCACTGTCTATGATAGCCCAGACGACCGCATTGCCATGGTTTTTTTCGCATTCTTCTCCAGGCAAGGCTCCCGCTAGAATTAGTTCCTCAAGAACGTATTCCTCCAGATCCATGTTCTTTACCGCCGAGAATAGTGGTGTTTGTTTGAGATTGTCCAAGCCATTGATATCTAGTCCTGCTTGCAACAGGATCTTGATTGTTTCCCGCAGAGCAGCCCGATAAGACTGACCGTGAGCCACATACCGTCCGAAAGGAATCATATTGTATCCAATCATGTGGAACGGAGAATGCGTCCAATGCCAATCTCCCCCATAGGTCTCACTGCCATGGCCGATAAGAAGCTTTACCATGTCGGGGTAGTGACCTGCCACAGCGAGATCAAGCGGGCTTAAGCTTGGAATATGTTCTGTGTAGCCGTCCTCGTGACTTGTTTTCCGCCACTCGTTCCTTTTATCGACATCAGCTCCCAGGTTTAGATATTCTCCAGCAAGCTTTGTGTACCCCGCGATGACCGCCCAGTGGAGTGGATTCCCTCGTAGTTCCATACATCTGTGGGGAAGTAGAACATTTAATTGCCCATGCTCAGCAGCAAGTAGAGATCGTATCACTTTCATACGATCCTCCTTAGGTGTCTGTTCTGGACCAGAGACCATGATCTCAAGTAGACTCAGAGCTTCAGCTTGACTGAAGAGAACCAACCAGTGCAAAGCATTCGGCATATTTGAGTCCATATGAGAAAGGTCGTCGCATTGTCGCGCAAGTAGGATCGCGGCGTCGAGATTTCCGTCTCTGCAAGCAGCTGTGAGAGCTTCACATAGCTCCTTAGATTGAAACCGGCCCTTCTTGACTAGAATCTCGAATTTCTTGAATGATTCCACGCTGATGGGACCAAGATTGATGAATTGGTCTGCTTCTTTACTGCCAGCCTCTCTCCAAGCAACACCGTCATGAAAGACGTCGAGGTTTCTGTACATGATAGGAGATGTTGGGACATCTGTATCCATCTGATCAGGCTTTAAGGCGGCCCTAACAGGATATAAGATAGCCTGGGCGACCTTGTTGCTTTTGGCTGCTTCCTGGAGATGACTCAGAGCTTCCAAGCTATCTGGCGCAACTCCGTAGCCAACTTGACTCATCATGGCCATCTGTAGGTGGGCCTGAGACCTTTCTTGTGGATCATCTTCTGTCATGATGGCTTTTTGGATCAGTTTAGCTGCTTCACACTGATTGTACCAGGGAGGCTGTCTGCGTGAAATTGCCTGTGATAACACTTGATCAGCGTGGCTTTCATCATTCTCAAAATCCCTTACTGACTTTGAACATGTCTTCTGACTTGTATTGATATGCTTGAGGCGTCAAAACTAGAATTTCGCATCTTTTTTGAGCTGGGACCCTGATCAGTTGGCGAAACGGATCGGCTGGTTCGTCTCTAGGAACGACCTGTAGGTTCTTGGAGCTGCTATAAGTATGACTACCCTTATCGAGGAATACGGCTCGAGTGACTGGGCTCATCAACATAGTCGGGGCCAGCACCTTCTCATATCGGTCCCCCAGATAAGGACTTTCCCCGTTGATCTTTATTTCCAGTGGCAGTATTTTCTCCATTCTGGAATTCTCAGGTATATCGCCACTGGTAAAACACTACTTCAGCTCTGATTAAGAAGAGATGTTGAGAGGTCCACTTACTTGACTCCCTTGGAGAGTGCTTCGACAATTTGATGGATATTGCCTCGACGCGAAATTCTCTCCTGTAAGCACAAGGCGACCGTTGCCTCGAACACTTGGAAAGACTGTGAATCTGGCGGTGCGCCTATAGCGTCTAGGCCCTTGCGAAGTTGAGTCCATTCACCAAAGTACCCGTTCAGCCCTGTGTTCGTCGGATTTGATGGGTATGAAGGCACGCCAGCAGACGGCTTAAAGTCTTTGTTTTCAACCGTTTCTACATACCTTTGTTCCGAGCGCAAAGACTCGGTGGCAAGCTCCAAAATAGCATTTTCCTTAGTGTAAAATGAGCGTTCCAGGAACCCCAAGGCAGTTTCTCCAGGGCTGAGCCAAGCAGGTTCAATGAATGACTTGGCGTGCGTGATAGTCTCCCAAAGAACAAGGCCGAAAGAATAGCAGTCAGCAGCTTTGTACCTTGTAAACACGGGGATCTTTTCAATCAGAGACTCCTCATCAGTGTCTTTAGTCCAGCCGCAAATTTCAGGAGCGTTATATCTGGGCGTCCCGAGGTAGTATTCGTGCTGTTGCTCAAAGTCTTGTTTAAACAGAGCACACCCGAAGTCGGCCAGTTTGGCTAGATAATGGCGATCTTCATCTTTATCTCGCGTGAAATAGCCATAGACCAGGACGTTGTCAGGCTTGACGTCTCCATGCACAATGTCGCTGTCGTGCAGCGCACGGATGCCCATGGCAACATCCAGGACCAGGAAACGCCTGTCGATTAGATTTAGGCTCCTTTTCTGGGAGAAAGCGGCGAGAGTACCGTGCGGCGAGTAAGGCATGACTAGATAAGGTCGGTTGCCAAAAGCTAGATCTGGTTCCCAGCCCCAAGCGATGGCTGAGATTAGGCAGCTCTGGGATCGCAGTCTTGGGTGCGTGAGGACCCGGACTTCACGCTTGACGTTAATCAGACGCTTTGAAGATTTCTGAATTCGTTTGTGTGTCTGTTTGGTGCCGCCTGTCGCGTGGTCCATACAGAGGCGTTTGACAGCAACGAAGTAGGGCTGCTCGCCAGTCAAGCCAAAGAGCTCCTTGTTAACCTCAAAGCTAGTTCCTTTACCCAGGCGACTATCAAATTTGAGGAACTCGGGCTGAACGTATGGTAATTCATTGCGTACTATCATTAGAATGTCTTGCAAGATGTTGTCTGTCTCAGAATCGCCAGTCGAGGCCGACGCTGGCGTCCACGCGAGAGCTGCATCTGACGTGTCAGCGAACCGAGAGTCCCAGACTCCACTACCTGTGTCCGACTGCATCTTTTCACTTGGTTTTGCGAGCGCCAAGTTACCAGCGTCCTGTTAGAGACTACTGCGCTGATTCCTGTTGCGAATTGTGTGATGGATGACAAAAGTAAGCGTCAGCCTGCAGGCGACAGTGCTGCCTTTATGTGAGGCTTATTCAATCCAATTAAAACAAGGCTTGGCGAGTCTCTTGAGAAACCAATGAAATCTATCAATCACGTAAGATGATCTTCAGAACTTAAAATATTGAAACGAGAAATAAGAAGAATTATTATATATCATTCCAGGTATAAGGCGTAAACTATAAATATTAAATAAACCTGTATTTAACATCTTCTGATATTAGATTGTAA
This sequence comes from Fusarium verticillioides 7600, assembly GCF_000149555.1. Taxonomy (NCBI): domain Eukaryota; kingdom Fungi; phylum Ascomycota; class Sordariomycetes; order Hypocreales; family Nectriaceae; genus Fusarium; species Fusarium verticillioides. Next base: position 4,176,647 of record NC_031679.1, on the reverse strand, counting down.
TATAAACTCGTCATATGCAAACGTCAATAGTCTGTAATACGTCTATCTGCCTCTGGTTCTTGATGGCTGCTGTTTATTATACTGCCTTTTTATCTGGAGTTTCTGCCAGCTTTAGACGAGAGTCACGCCACTGCAACCAATTAGTCTCTGCACTTTTGAATACGGACGCAGAGCATGATTTACCTTGCCGCATGAAATCGGCTCGTAGAGGGGTGGATGCTCTTCATCAATACAGGTCGGCAGAACTTCGCAGACTGCGTCGGGGTTGAATCCCAGGAAGAAGGGCATAGCGTAGCGAGATGTCTTCTGCCGGTTATACACCCGATGAACGGTCGATTTAAACCGATTGTTCGAGAGTCTCTGTAGAAAGTCACCGATGTTGATGACAAGGGTCCCCTCGATCGGCCGGGCATCAAGCCACTCATCTTCTGCCGAGAGAACCTGCAGACCACCAGACATGTCCTGCCAGAGCAGAGTCACGCACTGAATGTCAGTATGTGAGCCAATACCCACGTCGACTTCTTGGGCGTTGCCATCGGTGCCGGGGTAGTGAATGTGTACTGCATCGGCACCGGGAGTGGTGATGATGGAGTCAAAGTAATCCTCGGGTAGGTCGAGAGCAAGGGCGAATAAGCGGATGAGTTTACGGGCGAGGGTAAGACGCTTTTGATAGAACTCGGTGAGTACAGGGCGGAAATTTGTGAGATGGCTTGTCCTGTCCCAGACATAATCTGTGGACGAGAAGTTGGAGTTGATATCATCGGTGCACTCGTGGGTTTGGTCGATGCGAGTGTCATATCGCATAGAGAAAGTTTCCTTCTTGTCTATAGGAGTGTAAGTTAATCGATATATACGGCTTATTATGTTACCTACCTCTTGTTTCCTGATTATTAATCTGGGTGCTTCCGACGCCGTGATAACCACAGAACTTGCCCGCTTTCTCAAAAGAGACCCGATCTTTAGCTTCTTGCTCTTGGTCAAAAAAGGCCTTGCACTGTTCGAGAGCTTGCTCGATCAATTCCTGAGGAATCCCATGATTTTTGACATAAAAGAAGCCAGTATTCTCAGCCGCCGCTTTAATTTTGGTGGCGATGGCCTTGCGCTCAGTCGCATCCCCATCAAGCGAGGTGAGGTCGATAACGGGCATTTCATCCAGGGTCGGAGTACGGGGCGCCCCACAGCGTACACGGCGGGAAACAAGTCCATCCGGTGTCATCAGCTGCACCGTTGTAAACGCCGAGACGGGGGCTGTGGTCTCAATTGTGGTGGTAGCCATGACTTTTACTTGTAGTCACAAACTGTGTAAACTTTAGGTGATGAGGTGAGATTACTAAAGATGATGTTCTTTCAAAGTGGGGAAGACCACTGACAGATGAAGGCTGAGAGCTTGAGAGAACTTGGTATTCGTATGGACTTGGTTATCAATGTGCAAAGCACCACTATCAATAACAGGCCTGGAGTCAACGACTTGATATAAGATAGTATCCGATTGCTTGATGCAGTTGAGTGGTTCAAGTTGCGCAATAATTGCTCAGCTGTAGGTTAGGCACAAGACGGAGACCGTCGGAGATGGGGGTCCATAGCTGCCGACGGGGCCATCCGTGGCGGAGTTCCCCGTTCCCCTATCGCTAATAGTTCCCCTCAAAGATCCACAGAGCGGGCGATTGTATTGGCTACAATGGGCACGCAATCTGATAAACGTGGCTATCTTTTGCGGAGACAGATAACAGCGTCACTAGTGTAACTACCCTGACCGGCGACCGTCGGACATTTCACCAGCGCCAATAGGATCATGTCTAATACACCCGACCTTATCAATTGTGCATTCTGATTCTGGGGTTCCTTAATTGAGTGTTTGTGGTTGGTCTAAACTTGATATGCTGCATTTTATAAACATGACCCTGGTCCTCCACTTACAAAATGACCAACCATTGCCAACCCTCCAGAGTCAAAGTCAGCGTTTCCCATAGTCACGTTACTTTGAAGGAGAGACCATGGCTTCACTTCTCTCAAAAGCCCACGACCGTCTCCTCGTGAAAAAGCACTGCGCAGACGGAACAAGCGAACCGGCCAACTTTCTCGACAATGAGTCCATCCGCCCAACGCCCGTCAAGGATCGCACATGGACATCCATCACATACTCAGCCTTTTGGTTCGCAGCCACTGCAAACGTGAGCAACCTGTACGGAGCTTCTACTGGTCAATCTGCTGGTCTGAGTATTTGGGAGGCGCTGGTATGTTCGCTTGGCGGCCAGTTGCTCGCTGGCTGTCTCATGGCGCTGAATGGTCGTGCTGGTGCGCTGTACAGAATTCCCTTCCCTGTTGCGTGTCGAGCGAGTTTTGGGACTTGGGGTGCGCTGTGGCCGACGTTTAATCGGGCTGTAATGTCGATTGTCTGGAATGGTGTGAATTCTGTGCAGGGTGCGCAGTGTCTGTAGTAAGTTGACTTCAACCAACAGTCGAATCAAGAACAAACTAACCATAGTGCTTCGTTGAAGTGTCTTTCTCCATGCCATCTTTCCTTCTATCGAAAACATTCCCGACATCATGGGTTCCAAATCTGCTCTCAACTCGGCAGGGATGCTCTGCTTCTTCCTCTACTGGTATGTTCCTACCACCCACAGAAGAGCATCTACTCATCACTGTCCATTGCAGGCTCATCAACTGCGCATTTCTCTTCGTTCCCGTCCCCCGCATGAGAAAGCTCGTCCACATCAAAGTCGCCGTCTACTTCGCCGCCACCATCGCCTTCGTCGCCTGGACACTGTCCCTCTCTGGGAGTGTCCGCAAGACCCTGACTGAACCATCTACCGTCCATGGGTCTGAGAAGTCTTGGTTGATCCTCAAATTCTTCTTCCTAGGACTCGCTAGTTGCGGCACCTTTATTTCAAATGCATCTGATCTACAGCGATATGCCCGTAAGCCCACCGATGTCATTGCTGGGCAAGTATTCAGTTTCCCAATGTCCAACTTCTTGGTCGGTGTGTTTGGAAACTTGATCGCGGCTGCTAGCAAGGGCATCTTTGGCGAGGTCATTTGGAACCCGCTTACCACTCTGGATATGCTCATGCAGGGTGATCGTCATACATCGGCGAATCGCGCTGGATGTGCATTGATCTCTTTCGCTTATGTCTACTCAACTGTTTTCTCGGCAATTTTTGAGAACTCCATTCCGTGAGTCCAGCCCAGGCCCTTTCCCCAGAGACTTTTGAACTTACAGCTGACTTATTAATCTTCACAGCGCTGGAAACGATATCGCAGCTCTCATGCCCAGATACATTACGGTGAAGCGTGGATTCTTCATCTGTGCAAGTATGTGTCGCTCAACTTTCCTCATGCCCAACTTGCCACTAATCAATAACTCCTCCCGTAGTCATCTCATACGCCATCTGCCCATGGTACCTACTTTCATCCGCGGCTGTCTTCATCAACTTCCTCAGCTCCTATCAGATCTTCCTCAGCGCCATCACGGGTATTCTCATCTGCGACTACTACCTGCTTCGACGCGGCGTGTTCGACATCCCCATGCTCTACTCAGGGCACAAAGACTCTACCTACCACTTCTTCCATGGCTTCAATCTTAGAGCGTTTGCAGTCTACTTGATTGCCATTGCACCTAACTTCTATGGATTCCTGTTCCAGATGGGTGTTAACGCACCACTAGGGATCCAGCGGTTCTACTATGTTGCCTATCCTGTGGGACTCTTGTTGGCATTTGGAAGCTTTTGGCTCATCAACACACTCTTCCCAAGTGAAAATATTCCAAAGGTCTCGGGATGGAAGGAGCCCAAGGACTTTGTAGAGAGTCATGATGGTACCTATGTCAATGTCGTGATTGACTCGTCTGATGCTGCCTCCGGGGATCAGGAGATGGGCAACGCTCAAAAGACTGCCACGGAGAAGTATTGAGCTAGTATTAGTCCTTAAGTAAATAGATATGTCCTGTTTTCCCAATTCATGAAGAATTCTTGTCATGATCTCAATGGGCACAATGCTGTTCAGACTTTAATCATCTATTGCCAAATAACTTTACTATTGGTCTCCCTCGCTTACTTCTGTTGAGGTATACTCCCTTCTAGTACTCAAAGCTTCAAAAGGCGGCCACCAAACATCAAAACCAGGTAGCGTTTCTGTTCGTGTCTCTAACTCTGGTCGCGCCGCATCGTAAACCCTTTTTCTCATCATGTTCATAGCCCAGATTGAAACTGGTTCATCAACATAAGTGTCCTTTCGAAGATCCTGCACTTCTTCCATCAGAAGAAAGGTCTTATTAATGTCCTCGAGATGGTCCGAAAACTCGACCAGCGTGACGTGTGCATATGCGCCCATCAGGAAGTCAAAAGTGTGGATGATATTCTTCTGGCTCGTCATTTCCATGGAGAAGCGTATGATTTCATGGCTGTGTTCTAGTATGCACTCGATCTTCTGTTCATACACAGCAGTCTCGCCAGTGTCATTCAAGCCTTTCTTTTGCCGTTGCGACAATTCCCATCTGTTGGCCAATAAGCCGAACGTAGAGAGCGCAAACTTCAGCTTTATACTATGGGCAAGGTTGAGCACTGCGACTTGTTAGATGCACGCACAAGTCTGCGGAGTTACGGTATTAACATACGCTTTTCATTAGCAACATGCCATTGGGTGAGATTGCTTTGAAGTTTATTTGTTGGGATACTCTCCTCGACAATCCCTCGGTATAGCAACATAAAGAGTTCAAGTTCGGCAACAATTTCCTTGTCAAGCTCGTTGAAACATTCCGCATTCTTGACTACACCGATGTAATGTGCCGCCAGATCCAGGCGCACAGCAGACAGCTTCCCGACACCGATAGTGAACCTTGCCCACTAGTTAGTAACTTGCTGTGTATGTGGTGAGAACTTGGATGAAGTACTTGAGATGTTGAAGGCATGTAGCATTCCAGGTTAATATCAGGTCTCTATCGTTCTCGGTGTAGCGTAATGATAAGGGTGATTGCTGAAGCGTAGGAAAATCCAACGAGAGCATAAGGTGAAGGATGAGCGAGCCACTCAAGAGCCAAGCGTCGATAAAACTGTCTTGAAAGCCGAGACTCAAGTTGAGAAGACAGGTAAGAAGCATCGCGTAGAGGGAAGGTAGGCTTAGAGGAGACTCGAGCGAGAGCTTTGCTAGCCCAGACTTGAGGACGCCGTAGAGTGAAGTGTGAAGGTCTTTGCTGATGACGGAAGGATTAGTTTGCACACCTGCCAGTAAGCAGGTTACAGAGAGTAAATTGTACTCTTCATGTAACGCTTTGTCAATGGCTCTCTGTATGAAGTGGAGTCGAGGGATATTTTCCCTAGATCTGATGCACACATTAGCACTGCTCGAGGGTCCAGACTGGTGGGACGAGATTGGGTGCATTTGGAGACAGCAGTTGCAAGTATCAACTCACGTCTCAATTAGACGCTGGCCTAGTCTATTTGAAGCCAATTGAGCCATGATCGACTCGGGTAGCTCAACGACATCCTTTGGCGTTTCAGGATTGCCATTGATCCAAGTATACATCTCTCGGATTACATGGACTGGGGCGACTGGCGAATCAGGGCGAGTTGCGGACGTTTGATCCTCAGCTTCTGCATGAGAGACACCAGCTATTTCGGGAACCGGGGCGGTGATATTCTGTTCACTCTGTGCACTTTGTGGTGCGCGAGAAGTTGTGTTTTGGGTAAGCTCACGCACTGCGCATCGCAACTCTGCCAGTTCGGCCTCGAGGGCAGTAAGCCTGAGTGAATACTAAGCCAGACTTCATAAGCAAGTGCTTGAGTTGCATACCTTTCTTCACAGTTGCATGCTTGAACAAGCGTCGGCGGGCTCCTAGAGACAGAACCTATGGAAGCCTGCGCATCCAAGGGAAGCTGGCAAGGTATTCTGCAATGAATTTTAGCATGTTGTCATTGGCCAATTGGGCCGCCGGATTGTTGTAAACAGCTGACCTCAAGGCTTTGCAACGACCACAGACAGCTGAGCCTATGGGTACTTCGCATCGCGTCTTTAGACGGCGGCACGTCGGGCAGGAGACTACTCGGCGGCGTTGCTGAGGCATTTCTGAGGAAACGGTATTGCGGAGAGTGGGCCGTTAAATATATATAACGTTCTAGTAGTGTATGTGTGAGGCTGCAGTTGCATCAAGGTAACAGCTGAGAGATTGGGACGTAAAAAGAGATATTTCAGATGGATGTTCCGAATTTAAGCCGCTATCTATTAGCGCCTGCATCTTCTGATATAACCAGGTCAGCCGTCTGTGTTTGGGCCGGCGCATAAGGCCTCAAATCCAGCTCACACTAATATAATCGCCTTCTCCGCACAATCCGTTATCTCCCCTTATCGCCCAGGATTGAACGGCCACTTAGAGTGGCTTGTAAAATAAGACTAAGACGGCTCTCCCTCATACCCCTCAAGATCATGTAGAATTGAACAGCATCTTTCCCTAATCCAGTCCCGACTGACGCGACAATAGTTTCTTCCGTCAATGACTTATCGACCTAGACCAGGAGCAAGGGGCTCCGGCTTGCGAAGCAAAACGGGCTGTGTACCATGTCGACAACGACGAAAGAAGTGCGATGAGTCTAGGCCGGTTTGCCATGGGTGCGATAGAAACCATTTGATCTGCCAGTGGACAGCTCCATTGAGCCCCAAGTCGGCAGACGCGACTCGTGATCGTAGGACTCCCCCGCCAGACCATAGAGTATCAACAACACATAACGACAAGCAACTATCTTGTCGGGCAAAGTTACCCGTCATCACGGGGTCGATAGTTGTGCCAGCCCAACTCCGCAAGGGCACGAACCGGTATCTCTTCGAACATTTTCTCCACGTCACAGCAAAACGAATGGCCGGAAGAACATACCCCGAGAATCCGTTCCTCTCCTGCAATCTCAAAATCGCTTCTAACAGCACCATAATGCAACACGCTATTCTTGCCATCAGCGCTTCTCACTTACTGTATAAGAGGCCAGACATGGCTGAGATATGCGCATCTCATTACGCCATTGTGCTTCGAGCAATGAAACATGCTGTGACACGGTGGAAGGCTCTTGATGCACGCGATCAAATTGCGCTGCTGGCTACAGCCCTAGCCCTCTGCTGGTTCGAGGTTAGCTAACTTTCCTGGTGATGGTAAAACCATGATGCTGATTTGACCTGTCGCAGACCATCGATGTCAACACCAGCGGTGCATTATATCACCATCTAGAAGCAAGCAAGTTCATGTTTCAAGCGGTCAAACAAAACCTCATAGATCATGATCCGAGCTTGTTTGGCTTCTTGGCAGAGCAATACGCATACCTCGCCATTGTCTCCAACATAGCATTGCGCTCTGCTCGTTTCGATCCTGAGATGAATCAAACCTTATCGCTACCGTCGCTAGGACTTCTGAATCAAGGGTCCAATTTCTACGGATGCCTTTTTGGCTGCTCTCACGTTGTGTATGAAACAATTCCTATGATATGCGACCTGGCTAAGTTACGGATCAAAGAGGGGATCGCGCCTTCACAGACATCATACCAGCGATATGAATACATCCTTGGAGAACTAAAAACCTGGCGACCAACACATAGCCATTTCTCCAAGGACTTTGAATATGCAGGCCAGTTATATCGAGAAGCCTGTCTTGTCTTTCTCGAGTCCTCCTTCCAAGGGCCTCATACACCCAGCTTGGAACTTTATGCGGCAGTTGAACCTAGCCTGGCTTGCTTCTTGGAGGTCTTTGCCAAGATGTCATATGAGTCCCCGTCCTGGACGACCGTCATGTGGCCGATATTGACAGCTGGGTCGCACATGAGGTGCCTGAAACAGCGAGATCAACTTTCAGATATTATACTGAACTCGACCTTTGATATGAGGGCTGTTGATAACACGCTATATCCCCTCAAGCTCCTTTGGGAGAAGATGGCTTTTGATGATGGCTATTATGGATCTTATGGGCTGGAAAAGGTCCTGCAAGAATACGGGATTACCATGTGTGTAGGGTGATGTTTAATATCAGTCTGTCTGTTAACTAATATCTACTCTCTTGATCTGACTACCCAACCCTGACTACTGATTGATCCGTGTAAATTGACTCAGTACAAGTCACGGAATGACTTCTCTCCCCGCAAGTAGTCCAGCGGATGCATAGCATCAACCCATCCCAGAAACGGAGGACTCAGTCCGTAGCCCATAAGCTCCAGCGTATCATCATCATAAGTCTCCAGCATCTTTTGAGCTGGCGCAACAAGATACTGATTCTCTTCCTGCCTCAAGAAGCTCTTGGTATAAAAGCAGCTGTACATCAGCCTCTCCTCATCAGTGGTGGTATTGGCCGAACCTCCATGATAACAACTCGAGAGGAACAAGAACGCATCTCCAGGCTGAAGCTCAGCGTAGAATGAGAGCTTCTCGTCAGGCGGCGTCGCATGATCCCAAAGGTGAGAACCAGGGATAAAACGCGTCGCACCATTTGCATGAGTCGTCTTCTTTCCAGCAACGAAAAAGCCAAGCCCTGTATCATCACCAATCTTGTACTCGGTTGCCATGCGGCGCTTGACGGCGTGATGGTGGATCATGTCATCCCTATGAAGGTCTTGATCTCTGGCTCCTGGAGCAATGCTGAAGATGACTGTGTTGTTCAACTGAGGCTTACTGACGAACGTCTTCCACTCAGATCCGATCCAACAACTATGCGTGGAAGTAAGGAGATTGTTGGCGACTGCTCGAGCAAGAGGATGCATGGCAATGGTCTTCATGTAGATGGGTGACTTGCCAGCCAGTCCCATTACTCGCTTTGTCTCTTTGGGGAAGAATTCTCCAGCCCATTCTCCGTCTGACTGTATGAACTTTCTCGTATCGGTCTCTATCACATCAAGGTCCTTTTGAGAGACCGCATTTCGAATAACACAGCCACCTGCCTCGATAATGGCTTGGGTAACGGCTGCAGAGTCGGCGACCGCAATGTCAAAGACTTTGACCATTGGCACGGGGCGAGATCGGTCATCACTATACTTTGAAACAGGGATGCAGTCCTCTCGTGGTGAAAGATCTTGAATGATAGAAGGGGCCATGATGTACTAGAATTGCGTTGGAGTAATGTGATATGATTTCTCTCGAGCCTTGGTGTATCTGCTCTGTTGTTACTGGCGAAAACAAGTAATCATGATCATCCTTATATATGTAAAGAGTCCAGATATTATACTGATTTATCATGCTGTACCACGGATTCATGGCCCTCTAATTGTGCAACCTCATGTCATAGATCACCTAGACAGCTCGCAAACCACAAACTATAGCAGCCAATCTTTGGTCAGGGCCAGCCAGCCAGTGTCTTATCTAAAGATAAGCGCGTCTTTTTGGCCGTTTTAAGTTTTCCAAATGAGGATTGGTGGCTGGCATTGGCTTGGGACTTGCTTATCAACTTCCGCCCATGTGGAGCAAGATAAGCGCGTATCATTGTAATAGAACAACTACATCGCCCTAGATCGCCTCCCTCTGGGTTGTTAGTGCCATTTAGGCTACACATGAATGGCAATCATTAGGCCATTTGATTGGTTTCTTATCGCCTTATTACTTCGTTATGAAAAAGCATCAAGGTTCTGGCTCACTGTATCTAGAAGGGATTGCACTCATCTCATCCAGATACAATACACCGAAGCTAGATAAGCGCGTATTTTTTAATGCCAGCACCCATGAACTATGCTAAAGTCGGTAAGCGCAAATCGGTTGACTTTGGCTGCAAAGCTCTCACATCTTTGGGCAGATATCAGTGAGATACAATGCTTCTAAGACGGACGACACGTCGATTATTAAAACCTCCCATCGTTCCTGTCATTGATGAGAGAACTTGGATCTAATCAGCAAGAGGGTTGAAAGCTCTGTTGACTTATCCATACAAAGTTCTCGCATTGCTTTTTGCAACATGTCAAAGGGTAAGTAATGAAGATCGACTAATGGACTAATACATTCAACTCAGAAATCCCTAACGCCTAAATGCAGACAATGACAAACCAGGATCATCTATTGATGTTTCTGCAGCCGAAATATCTCCAGTCCGCCGCGACATCGGCCCTCTCCGCATCATCGCCATCGGCTTCAACATCCCCAACAGTTGGGTTGCCATCGCAGCAAGTCTATCCACCGCCCTCGCAGCCGGCGGTACAGTCAGTCTTATCTACGGGACGTTCGTTTCATGCGCCTTCTACGCTTGCGCTGCTGTGACGCTCGCCGAACTAGCCAGTGTATACCCAACCGCTGGAGGCCAGTATCATTTCACCAGCATCTTGGCCCCTCAACGGTACAACCGCCAGTTTTCGTATGTCTGCGGTATGATATCAACGCTGTCGTGGACTATTAACGCTGCGAGCGTGGCCCTTATTGGGAGCCAGTTGCTCGTTTCCTTTCCTCAGTTCTTTAACGGCTATGAGCCGGAGCGATGGCATTTGTTTCTTATCTATCAAGGACTGAACTTGTTTTCACTCTTTTACAACGTGTTTCTTCTCAAGCGCACAAACTGGATCCACGATTGCGCATGTACGCTTAATGCTCGTCAACTATGTATCCTCTTTCTAACAAACCTACGCAGTTATCCTCACTCTTTCAACTTTCTTCGTCACATGCATTACATGTTTATCTCGAAGTGAAAAACAATCGTCAGAGTGGGTATGGACAACCTTCGAGACCACGACTGGTTGGAATGATGGTGTTGCATTCATGACCAGTTTGGTAACGCCCTGCTACATGTACGGCGGTCTGGACGCTGCCCTACATCTTGCTGAGGAGACCATGAATGCATCGCAGACGGTCCCACGAGCTCTTATGGCAACAATAGGCATAGGCTTTCTCACGGCGTTTACATTCGCCGTCTCCATGGCGTACTGTATCTCTGATATGGAAGACCTCCTTACTGCTACGTAAGTATATCTAAGAGCCGTGGAGATTCATGACTGACCTTGGCAGAATGCCCATATTTCAGCTTTGGCGTACCGCAACGCGATCAGATGCCGCTGGAGTCACTTTTCTCGTCTCACTAACGATCATCGTTATCTTTGTCCTCATCGCCATCCAGCAAACGACATCTCGCCTGATATGGGCATTCGCTAGAGACCATGGCCTCTACCTCTCACACCACCTCTCTCAACTTTCACCAAAGCTTAGGGACATTCCTTCCAATGCACTCATCCTCAACACTGTGCTGGTGTTCTTTTGTGGGTGCTTATTCTTGGCTTCCACTGCAGCATTCAATGCTTTAGTTGGCTCATTCCTCCTCTTGCAAATGATCTCATTTGCTTTACCAGCTGCCCTACTTATCTACCAGAAGCGCGGTTCAACGTTTCTTCCCCACCACCGTGGCTTTAGAGTTCCGGACCTCGTTGGGTGGATTTGTAACTTTGGAACTATTGTTGCGGCTGTCATTGAACTTGTGTTCTTTGTGTTTCCCAGCTCCCTCCCCGTATCAGCCCTGTCTATGAGTAAGTCCCTTTATGGTACCTGATACGCTTTCGGATGGCATACTAACAGTAGATAAGACTATGCCAGTGTCGTTCTGTTGGTTCTCTTATTGTTCTCTACAGTGAACTGGTTCATGTTTGCGAAACAACACTACCAAGGTCCCCGGGTTGAGCTTATCCTGAACCAAAGGATATCTCTAGATAAATAATTTAAGGAAGGTTAAACAGTTGGAAACTTAGATATAGATGTAATAGGTAGAGATAAGAGTCTTATACATTAGACATAATATAGGCTAAATAGTAGAAACAGTAACCATCTAATATAAGCTTATAGAGTAAAACTCTAATATTAGCTCATTAACTTGTTGCATACTTGTTTGGTCAACCTTTAAAGAGCTGGGCATATAGTTTGTCTCTACCGAGATGCACTCGTTTTCGGGCATGTCGTTTAACATGCGCTCCATTCGATCCAACATGACTCTTGCCAAAAGCCAAAAGTCAGTTGAATGACGCATAAAGCCATCTCTCTTCCACATATTGATCCCTGGCGAGTACTCCCCCTCCCGTATGATCGTGTGGGGTTGGTGCCCGTATATCTGCTCTTTATACATCTCCCAGGCGAATCTCCAATTCTGCAGAGCCGTGTGGACGCTCTTGCAGTTCCCACTTGCAAACGAGTTGAACTGCATAAACAGGAGCGAATGAAATGCTTTTCAAGGTAGGGTTAGCATCTGCCCAAGGGCACTTGCATAATTGAGAGAAGGGAAAGCCTGGGCTCGTTTCTTACCAGCTACAACCGCAAATAGATTCAGAGGGCCAAGATCAGCAAACTGTCCCACCATGTAGTCAGTCATCTCGCTCTTGCAGAACACCCTGATGGCATTGTAAACGGTAATATTTGACAGCGAACATCGCTGAAGCCATTTTTGCATTTGCTCAAAACAGTCTTGAGCCGTGGGTCCTTGAAAGGCACTCTCAGGTCATGCCATATGCATGTGCATTTCCTGGATTGCCATGCGAGGTGGTAGACTGTGGAATATGACGAAGCCGTGATCTAGGAGAAAGATCCAGAGAAAGGTGCTGCAGGACACCTGTAAGCATACAAAACTTCCAGTCTATGACATTAAACTGAAACGCTTACCGTATAAGCTGTTCTCTTGCGATAAAATCCGTCCAGACAAAGTCATGTTGGGTAATATGCCTATAGTCGCAATGCCTCGCTGTACTTATACCAACGTCTCGAGCGACCTATTTCTTCAATGAGCGGTGGTATTGAATTGTGAGGAGTGCACAAATCTCACCGAAACAACAGTGCTATAACGATATCTTCGAATTCTTCTCTTACTGGAGTTTGTTCCTTCCCAGTTCTGGTATATACAGACCAGATATGCGGCCTGTAGAGCTTGGATCTCACTCAAGCTGCTGTTATACGCCAAGGGTGCTGTATCGTTTTCAGTGTTCCTATCTTTAAAGAATTCTTGATCTTTAAAGACTATTTCCTCGACAGAACTGTACCATTGCTTTGCCTGGTCAAGATCTGAAGGATTTGGTGAAACCGAAGCGCCTAGCCATGTCAGATACAAACGCGATGTTGGCGACCGTATGATATTGAAGCCATAAACAGGAAAGTCTCTGCTTACCGACAACAATCATGGCAGCCAGCAGACCCAACTTGCAGGACATGGGGTCAAAAGTTGGCCGATGAATGAAATTTATGTTGGGGTGCCATATTTCCCAGTACAAGGCCAGATACTTTCTTATCCTTTTTGGCGAAAAGAATTCCAGGCACTGTTGTTCCATTACGGAGGACCATTCTTGAGTGATGCCGCTATTCTTAGGCTTGCTACCGAAAGCACTCCTCATTTGGAGCAGAATCTCGTAGGTTCTCAAGGTGAGAGGCTCTTGAGTGATTTGAGTCTGGTTGACGGCCGACACTACAAAGTTAGGATCAATCGTGTTGTCTGGAGACTGATGGTCTGCAGCCTCAGATTCGTTACGCGAGAACTCGGAAACGACTTTCAGCCTGTCGCGATGAGACCCACAGTCGAATGATTGTATTAACCCGGTTTTGCTAGTGAAAATACTCAAGAAATCGAACGAGTATGTGCCGGGGGCTTGGGCTGTTGACGAGAAGATCTCAGACAGGGACCCCGATGTATCGAAGAGGTCAAACCACGGGTAGTTGCCAGCATGACTGAAAGAAAAGATGTCCGAGGCAAGCGTCGAGCTCCCCGGATCCGAGAACGATCTTGCGTCCCCAAAGGATACAGGGGAGACCAGAGTGTCTGACCCATGGGCATCTTGAGACTGGAAAGTATTGGGAGAAGGGCCATTTAGATCCACGGACCCTTGAGGGTGATGAGAGTTCTGCTCAGCCAGGCTGGATTTGACGCACTCGATAGACTTGAGACGACAATTGCTACAGGGGGTCTCACCAACGCAAGCCTTCTTCTGTTGGGTGCAGAAGTTGCAGGCTCTCTTGCGGGAGGGGGCGCGATCGCCGAGGAGACAAGTCAGCTCATGCCGTCGGAGCACATCGACCCGCTGAAAGGAGCTGCGACACTGTCGGCAAGCGAAGGGCCTGGCGTGGCTGTGGGTGGCAGCGTGTCGGACCAGATGGCTCCGACGTTTGAAGCGTTTCGGGCACAGCGAGCAGGCATGCTGAAGAGCTGTGGTCGAGGATACAAGGGGCCCGCAACTAGACATGGCTGAGAGTTTACAGACCGCGATGGTGGGTTGGAAATCGACTGTCGGCGTGAGCGCGGGTCCTGGGCCTGGCCATATATTCATACCCACATAGACTACCGACCAAGCGGCGACCCACCCCCGCAATCCGGAGGGATCTCGGCAATGCGGATGGATGGGTCTTTCTTTGAGCTTTGCGGGGTAGCTAACTTGGTTCAGCACGGATATCGGTAGGGCAAGATAGATCACCAGCTGGCACAACAGTGTGAGGCGACAAGGTGTATCCAGCACACAGGAAGTGGTACAAGTCTTCCCAGAGCAACATGAATACGTTTGTTAGAATGACTATAGCCCCAACAGCGCGCATGTCGGGCCAATTGTAGCACTCGGAGCTCTTAATGTGCGAGACGCAGTTGTTGGCAGGTTCAGCAAGTATCAGGTTTAGGGATGGGTGGATGGCACTTACGATGGCCGCTTCCCGCACAAATGAGATTCGAGCGGTTGCTAAAACATCAAAATGTCATCTTGAAAGTAATTGCCACGATCTACACAAGGTAGATCCCTACACGTCAGGGACTCCTCACGCTAACAGCAAACAAAGTTACTGATATCTTTCCCCATGGGTACCCGGCTTCCGATCGGAGACGATGTGGGTTAGTTCAAACCGGACATGGAAACTCAAAACGATGGGAAGCAAGGCTGATGTTCAGGCAATTGTATAAGTTAAATTCACGACTATCTTCTTATTGTATCCTCTTACTCAGACCACATGCAGCTGCATTCAAAACACCATGATTATTGATATTATCTTAGAAAGATTCACTTGTGTCTCTGCCCCGGCAGCGCTGGCCTTACTGGTCAGCTCTACCGCAGCATTATGGCTTATGACATTACTCTACTCCTATTACTTTCATCCATATGCCGACATCCCAGGCCCCTTTTGGGCCAAGCTATCTCGGTTTTGGCTTGTGCGCCAGGTCCTTCGAGGCGATATTCACAACACCCAGAGGGCCCTGCACGAGAAATATGGTATGGTGCCTCACTTTTGCCGTATCTAACCAGGAATGTTTACCTGTTGATGTGTAGGACCTATTGTGCGCATGGCGCCCGACGAAGTCTCCATTTCCGACCCGGCGGCACTCAAGGTGATATATGTTGTTAATGCCGGTTTCACAAAGACTGAGTTTTATACCCCCTTTGCCCCGCACTTATCTCCACACGAAGATCTATTCACCCAGCGGGATGAAAAGATCCATGCCCAACGCCGCCGATTCGTCAACAATCTATATTCACTGAGTAGTATCTTGGAGTCAGAGTCATACGTCGATGCTTGCATCATGACTTTCAAGGCTCAGCTTGACGAGTTTGTGGCTCAGAGCGATCCCTTTGACTTGGGGCTGTGGCTTCAAATGTTTGCCTTTGATGTCATCGGCGAATTGTTCTACGGAAAGCAGTTTGGATTCATGGAAGACCGTCATGACTATCAAGGCTACATCGAGACGTTGGATACACTCCTCCCAGCAGTAGCTACTTCCTGCGTCCTCCCCTTTTACTTGCGTCCCCTCCAGGTCTTGGGCCACTTGATTCCGCCACTCCATAAGGCTCTGAAGGGCTACGATGATATAGTGGTTGCTGCAAAGGAGACAGTGGCTCGCCGTCAACGCCAGGTCGATAAGGGTACTGTCGAAAGGCTAGTACAGAGCCGACCGCGCTTGAAGAAATATGTTTTAGCTGACCCTAGAATTAGATCCGACCTTTTGGATAAGCTATTTAATATTGCAGCTTCAAAAGGCGACTTTACTCTGGCCGACGTTGCAACTGAGGCGTGGGTGTCTCTATTTGCAGGCTCAGACACGACTGCGATCGCAATGCGTGCCATTCTGTTTAATATAATCAGAAACCCCAAGGTATATGAGAGGTTGTTGGCAGAGATTGACCAGGCTTCCGCCCAGGGACTATTAAGCAACCCTGCCAAGTACTCCGAAGCTATCAAGCTACCTTACTTCATCGCTTGCTGCAAAGAAGGATTTCGCGTCCACCCAAGCGTTGGTATGTCCATGCCTCGCCATGTTCCACCCGCTGGAGTCAACATCGCCGGGCGGTACTTTCCAGGCGGCAGTCGTGTTGGCATGAGTGCGCACGTCGTACACTTTGACAAGGGGATTTTTGGCCAGGATGCCGACTGCTACAACCCTGACCGATGGCTGCAGCCAGGTGCAGAGGTAATGGAGCGTTACCTGATGCATTTCGGTGCTGGACCTCGCACCTGCGTAGGCAAGAATGTAATTCCAAACTACGAATATTGTTGAGGCATGCAACCCACGCTAACAATGACAATAGATTTCCATTACTGAGATCCATAAGCTTATTCCCTCTCTCCTCCAAGATTATGAGTTTCGCTTAGCTGAGCCAAACAAGGACCTAAAATACTCGAACTATTGGTTTAATAAGCAAATTGGCCTACATGTCTTGGTTAGCCAGAGGAAGAAATAATCAATCCTCTTATTAGCAGCAATATTAGATTTACAAGTCAGACCTCAGGTTAGCAATACACTTCTATTTTAACATAAGAGCTATTAAAGTAGCGTTCTCAGCTTCTACTGAAATCCCAACTCCTACCTCTGTTCATCCATAGGTCCTCAACAACCGACCTGTTCAACCGGAATCAAAGTTGCTATTATCTATATAGCAAACCACGCGTAGGAGCCTAAGTGTGCTGGAGTGGAGTCGATTAAAGTGTGTTTTTGTAGAGTAAGTGACTATAATCAAAAGCTTTCCAAATGCCAAAAATGTAAGGTTTTAACAGTCGTTGTATAATAATGAGAGAGAAGCAATTAGGTATATAATCTGTACTGAATTCTGCGACTTTACGGCTGGTACAACTCAGCCAGGTAAATTTCTCCCATTAAAATAAACTTGTAGACCGCCAAATATTAATTTTAAAGCAAGCGGACCATAATGCACGTAGCAGTTTACGGTCATACAGGCAGTCAATCACCCGGGCGTGTCCGGCATTGGATAATCGTTGCGGGAAGTTCCGGAGCCAATAGCCAGAGACAGAAATCGCAGTGCTGCTTACAATTCAGTACCCCTCTTTACAAGTTCGATGCTGATAAGCTATTTCACAACTTCTCTTTATATTTCTTGCACAGTACGTTAAAAGAGGGACTGTGGATGGGCATAATTTATGCATCAGAGATACTAACATCCCAAGATGTATCCGCAGTCTATCGGCACCGAGTCCTTTCGACTCGTGTCTCTTATCATTGACTCCGATCAGCAACCATGTCTTACTCTTAGCGAACATAAGATTCATAGCCCTGCCAGGCCGGAATACTACGCACTCTCCTACACATGGAACCCCCCCTATATGACCGATCCCGCATACTACGCAGACACGGATGTACACTATATTCTTCTCGAAGGGTCCAGATTCGCTGTCAAGTCTAATCTTTACGACGCTCTCTTCCAGCTTCACGATTCTTATCCTCAGATTCTACTCTGGATTGACGCCCTCTGCATCAACCAAAACGATTTGCAGGAGCGTAAACTTCAAGTGGGCATCATGGACCGAATCTTTGGAGGTGCCAGTCGTGTGGTTGTCTGGCTAGGGAAACCCTCTGCTAAGCTTGAGCTAGGACTCCAAGTTGCAGAACGCATAGCCAGCGTGGCTTCAACAGCGTGCAAAGCCATCGTTCGGGAGCAGAAGTATCCCCACACCCATCACCTGGAACAAATGAAAGAGGCCTATGGACTTGATCCGTTGAGCTTCGACGACGCAGATGCCTTGGTTACGCTCTTCAGTTGCCGCTGGTTCGGGAGACAGTGGGTGATTCAAGAAGTGGCCCTAGCAGGACAGATCGACATCATATGCAATGGGATGAGCGTCCCGTTTGACAAAATCGGGTCAACAGCATTATTCTTACACTTAAGTGGCCTGCTTGTTGGAATTGGTAATCTGGTAGTCGCCGGTGGCAAAAGCATGCGTTTGCTGCAAGATATGCACCTTATGCAGACCGGGAGAACTCAGATTGTCCGCGAATGGTGTAAAGGTGATCGCAGTGAGTGGAGAGACGTTCTACATTTGGTCGACTTTACAGCTGGAATCGTCGAGAACACTGTGGCTGCCGGTCAAAGCAAGGAGAGTATGGTTGGCGTTGTTCTTCTCAAGCTGCTCATGTGGCTAGTTGGTTTCGATTGTGGAGACCGCCGCGATACTATCTACGGACTCACTGGTATAATCAGCCGCGTCGTTAGTATCCACGGTCTCGACAGCATTCCCCAGAGGCTCCAGCCGGATTATAGACTCGAAACAGCCACTGTGCTCCATAACGCTGCGACGGAAATTCTGCAGGCGACTGGGAGTTTGGCTCTTCTCGGTGTTGTCAAGGACCCAGCTCTACGTGAGACGAAAGGCCTACCGTCCTGGGTCCCAGATTATCCCCCAATAATGGCGTTGAATCCAATGGCTGGACCAAACTTCAAGTCTCTGGGCAAGTTCGATGCATCGAAAGCCATAGATACAGCCAGGTATGATGTTGACTTCCATGTAGACGACAAGGTCCTGCATGCCCGCGGTTTTCTCTTGGGTCGGGTTAAAACCATGGGCGATTCTTTGGAGCCTATGATTTCCGGTAGTCACTTCACTGAGTGCGCTGCGATGCTAGTTGACGCAGAGGAGATATACCGCTTCACGAACCAACCGTTCGCCGAGGCATTCTGGCGAACATTGGTGTTTGATCAGGATTTATCAGACCGCCCAGCCAAACTTCCCACGACGAAGCATTTCCAAGATATGGTACTCATGTTGATGGCTAAAAGAATCAGCGATGAGTTCCAATCCGGAGGGAAGGATGCAGTCAAGGCCCTTCTACTGACTTTGGAGGCGATGGATACCCTGGAAGCCAAACATCCGAACCAGAGTCCTTTCCCTACAACTAGGGTGCTAGCCTCATTCTGCAGTGGGTTTGGCTTCCTCCCTGAAACTAGTGACGATAAATTATGGGCACCTGAACAGAAAATGGCTTGGTTGGAATCAAAGAAGAAGAATATGGTGTTTATGTTTTCCTTGCTAAGCACTACGTTGTTCAAACGGCGCCCGGCAATTATGGAAGAAGGTTATTTTGCTTGTGTTTTTGAGTCTACGTTGGTGGGTGATGAGATCTGGGTTGTGTCTGGATGCCCCACGCCGCTGGTTCTGCGAAGTGAGGGTCAACAGTACAGTTTGATCGGCGAGACTTATGTTCATGGTATTATGCATGGTGAGGCTATTCATGCTAACAACAATTGGGTACAGCTGGATATTGTATAATTGCAATCAAGTATTATTAGTAGAATGGAATCTGAAAACCTGAAACGGAACGCTTGGGGTTTTCGTTAACCAATACTTGTCAAAATCCTCAGGGAATTTCCGGATCACTCTTGTTCAGAAATGACATATCACTCAATTCCAAGTTGCCGACGCCTATATCTCCTTGTGCTATGACTAATGCTGATTCTCCGTTGGCCCAAGATCAAACCTGCCATACCAACAAATCTTCAGTTTGACATTCCTTTAAGCAATCCTTTGGGTGGCTATTCGACAGCCTTCAATATCCCAAGCCCCCGGAAGGGCAATATAACTAACCCTCTTCTTCAAATAGCAAAATAGTCCTCGTCACTATACAGCTAGAAAGCAATCGAAACTATCACATGAAGGTCATGTGAATAGAGTCTTATTAGCTGCCTAAGCTTAATCTAGGGTTGCTATGAAGCAAAGGTGTATGGCTTCAGTTTTCAATAGTGCAAGATTCTGACAATGCAGACTAATACTTCATGTGACCAGCCCCCCAGACTTGACTACAATCCTCGGCCGAGATGTAACTAGTGCGATGTAACACAGTTAATCTCGTACAGTCTCAACCTCCACACCCTCCTTCTGCAACTTAGCCTCTTCGACCCTGGCATCCAAGTCACTCGTGCGCTTCTGCGAGGTCCCAGGCACAAACCAAGAGGTACTAGAAAACAAGACATTCATCTCTTCCAGCGGCAGCAGTTTCGTCTCTGGCATGAACGCCCAGAAAAAGATGGCATTTGTGAAATTGCAAACCACAAATACCAGGAAGTACCTCCAACCGATGCTCTTAATAGCAGGGGCTGTAACCTGTCCAATCATGGTATTGAAAGCAAACGAGGTCATGACGCCAATGGAGATGCCCTTGGAACGTGTCTTTGTGTCAAATACCTCGGCCGGGATGATCCATGAAAGGGAGCCACAGGTAAAAGAGAAACTGACTTGATAGCACCAGTTGGTAACGATGAAGAGCCAGCCAAGTGAGTTCTGCAACGACGAAGAAGCGTGAGGGAAGCTAGCCTGAGCTGCAGTCACGATGATGAAGCAAATACAGTTGATACCGTTACCGATGATCAACGGCCAGCGACGACCGAGCTTATCGATGAAAAGCACAGTGCAGAGCTGGGCAAGAACAGAAAGTACGTTGCTAATAGCCTGATACTTTAATGAACTCTCAGTATTAATGTTCATGGCTTTGTAGATGTCGGGAGTGAAGTACTGGATGGCTGATACGCCAGTCATCTGGACGGAGGCCTGTAGGGCAGTGACAAGGAAGAGACGGCGGAAGCTCGCACGATCGGTAAATAAATCCCGGTAGCCTTTTGCTTCAAGCTCGTGCTCGTGGGCAATGGCAGATTGGATTTGGAAGTACTCGGCCTGGACCCATGGATCATTTTCATTCCCATTGGTATGAAGCTTGGCTAAGACCTTGAGGCCTTCCTCTTCTCTGCCGTGATCGATAAGCCAGCGGGGTGACTCTGGAAAAAGTAGAATCATAAGGGCAAGGATGCCAGCAGGGACGATTTGAAGGCCAAGAGGGATTCGCCACTGTTCGCTTGTGCTAAAATTCTTGTTGGTACCGTAGACGGTCCATGCTAGGTAGAGTAAGTCATGTGGTCTCTAGGATGCATGGGGTTTTGACTAACTTGCTACGACTGCACCAATACCGAGCATCAATTGCTGTAGGCCAGTGACACGGCCTCTGATAGAAGGATGCGCGATCTCGGCTTGGTACATTGGCACGATCATGACCAGAATACCAACGCCAAGCCCAGCAACAGCTCGACCAGAATAGAAGAAGGACAGGCTGTGGCCAGCTGCTTGCAAGGCACCACCAACGCAGAAAATTATAGCACCGATCATGATTGCCAGTCTTCGGCCCAGCCAGTCACCCAAGGGACCAGCCGCAAACGCTCCAAAGAAGCCTCCGCCCGTGAAAAGGGACACAACGGCGCCGCTATCAGGTCAGCAAAAACGCAAAATGGGTCGGCAAGTATAACGTACACTTCATTTGCGTTGGGATGGAAAGACGAGATGAAGGAAGTCGAGGCAACACTACCCCCGATGACGCCGAGATCGTAACTATCGGTGTCAGCTAGTCCATCAACTCATTGTTGGTTCTATACATCTCACCCGTAGTTGAAGGATCCGAGCGAGGCGAAGACGCCGACGAGAAATTGGTAGGTCTTGGGAGCAATCATGGTGGATGATGCGTTTCTTGGATATGACTTTGGGGTTATGCGGAGAGGACTGGGGCTTTTATAGGTAAGCATAACGGGTGCGATGCAGCGGTCGAGCGAGCAGCTCAGTCTGCATATCTAAAAACAACTAAGGCGCACTGACATTTGCACTAATTTTGCTCGTGGTAGTCCAACTCAAGCATGGAGCCGCTATACGAACTAAGAATGCGCCAAATCACAAGCTGGTCACTTTGTCATTCGCTCGGCTACACAGCTGCGCCAAATCACTGTCAGGCATCAGGTCATTATCCATTCACCTGACGATACGATGAGGGGAAAGCTCGGAGTCAATCCCAATAAGTTTGGTTTCCCGTGGAGAAGTTTGTGGCGTGCTTAGTCTGGGGATTTCTCCAGTGCGCCTGATTATATTGAAGCGCTACGGGGAAGCAGACTGGCGGAATTCTGACCACTCAGTGGCTCGTTATCCCGGTAACCTCTAGCGTGAGCGAGAACATGCGCAGCAATGAGAAGCGGAGGCTTGCACGCCACCTGAATTCCAACTCACTCTTTTTCGGCTCTGATCAGCCGAGCTCATGCAACTCCACAGCGATTGGTATCCGGGGTAAAGTCCGGGGTTGAGAGTCTGTCATGGCGGTATCATTGCCCTCTAGAAGGATAGTATCTAAAATGGGAACAAGTTACTGATTTTCTGTTCCGGATAACAGTGGAAATCTGATTCAAATGCGGTAGTTAATAGGATCACTTAATGTCTGAAATAGAAGTTACTCAGAAGAAACATACTCAACAACCCCTTATTATTTGCCTGCTGAAATGGCTTACTGGTACGGCCAATCATACCCCCTATAATCACCAGCCTCACAGTCGCTACGTCCGGTAACGGGCTTATCCCTCTGACTTAGATAGGGGTAACATTAACCCAAAAGCGAGTATCATCAGTCTTGTAAGTAGACTTTGAATCGATTTGCGCCTGGATCCACTCAACAGACTCACGGTAGAAGCGGACATCTTCCGTATTGGGGTTCGACAAGCCAGTAGCGCAGTTACGGTGACTGGCAAACCACTTATCATAACCGTAATATTCCTGGCAATCCCAACGTGAGGCAACATCAGCGTAGATATCAGAGCTGTGATTGAATTCATTAGCCAGTCAGCTAGAAAGCTAGACGCACGCCTTTTCCAGCAGCACTTACTTGAGCTTAGCACCGTTGTTCCACTGACTTTCGGGCTGTCCTACAAAACCAGCTCGCTTGGCGCAGACACGAAGCATTCCCCAGTTGACCTTGAAAAGGCATTGAGAAATTGGCTATCTGGATTTGTAACACGAGCCTCGGAGGGTGTTGGGCTCGTCTCTGATTAGATATTATATACCGCTAGACGCCAAGTCGCTGACACCATCAACTACTTCATAATATGAGCACATATCTCCTTATGCCACGCCTGATGGTGATTCACTGTGGGTTCAAGGTCAACCACTTTAATCCAGCAGACTTTCACTTCTATACAGCATTATAAACAAATTTCAGTAGCGGCTATTAGACAAACCTCACCCTTTCAAACCTGCAGGGGTAGCTTCTTTACGCTACTGTCTTTAGAATAGGCAATTATAACCCGTGGTGTCTACACAGCTTCCAACCAGATCGTCCGCTGAATGATTCACAAGGAGATAAACCTCTCTTTTAATATAATTATGAACTACGTATCTTTTCAGCCGTCGTGGTGACATTCCGTGCAGTAGTCAATGTGAATCTTGCACGAGTTCGACAAGTCAATGTTGCCGCAACGCGTTAAGCCATCTTGCTGTCGGCGTCTATCACAAAGTTAGCACATTTATCTCACGAATGACTCGAGTCAACTTACAGATCCTTAATATCCTTGCCCTTCATCCCAATACCATAATCATCACAAGAGAACTGAACCGTACAACCAGCCTTTCCAAAAGTGAGTACCTTTAGAATACTTCCCATGCGCTCATATCGAGAAACATAGTCAGTATACACAGTATCATCCTCAAATTTATTCAACGCAGCTTCGCAAGCCCCAGCAACAGCGTTACGGACATTCTTGTCACCACTGCTACAGATACTCGATCCATCGCCGTTCCAGTTCGTTGCAGTAGGGAGAGGTGTTGACACAGTAGATGCTTCGCCGAGACCGACGGTGGCGGTGACTTTGATGGTGTTGACGGCGAAGTAACTGAGCGAGTAGGACTCGTAAACGAGAACAGTGCCGGCGTCAGTGCGGGTGAAAGGTTCCTTGAAGATAGTGGGCTCAGGTGCAGGAGGCGGAGTGGTATATAAGCTCATAGGGAACTCGGTGTAGTCTGCGCACTGGCCTGAGATCATTGGCGCTGTGACGACGTATCGCTCTCCGTCGCTGGTTGTCTCGCAGTTACAGGAGGGAGTTTCAACGCGAGGGCCACCGTAGGGAATGCAGGGGTAGTAAGTGCGCATAGTGGTTGTCGCAGTGGCGGAAGTGATCATGTCAGAAGAGGTGAGCTGGGTTGTAGTTCCGTCTGAAGTTGTACCAGAAGACTCGTCGGTGTTACGGGTAGTGGTGATGAGTGTGCTGGGGATGGTAATGCTTCGCTCAGTGGTAGCCTCTGAAGGCGTCTCCTCCGTCTTGGCGTCACTGGTAGTCTCAGCTCCAGTGGAAATAGCCTCGCTAGTGGTCTCTGTACCAGTAGACGAAGCAGTAGGTTCTTCAGTAGTAGTAGCTCCAACACCAAGTCCTTCATCCAAAGCATCCTCAAGCGCTTCGACAGTCTCCTCATCAGGCTCAGAGTCAAAATCATCAGGAATATCGCTGTCGAGCTCCTCGATGTCTAGCTCCTCACCTTCCTCAGCCTCCGCAGACACGGTCTCGGTGGAAGTAGCTTGGGTACCAGTTGCGCAGCTAGCGACGGTAGGGCAGTCGCCAAACTCGGTGTGAGTAACGGTTCCATCGGTGGTATAGTACGAGATAGTCCTGGTGCAGTCCTCGATTTCGACAGCAGAACAAGCCTCGGTAGTAATGGTAGCCTCGGTACTCTTGGCCGTTGTCTCGGTGGTGGAGGGCTCAGTGGTAGATTTCTCCTCCTTCTTGGTGGACTGCTCTTCATCTTCCTTCTTGGTCTCGTTCTTGTCATCTTCACCTTCTCCCTCACCACCGCCACCAGGAGTGCCACCTCCAGCTCCAGCGGGGTTAGTACCAGGAGGAGGAGGAAGAATACCAGCAGGGAGGTTACCAGAAGGCTTCCAGAACCAACCACCAGGGAAGATAACAATAGCAGCACCACCGTCGTCAGTAGTAGTCGTGGTACCAGTGAAGTCAGAGAAGTCCTTGTCCTGCTCAGGGAGATAAGTCACAACAGCGCCGTTAGAACCAGTCACGATACCATCCTCAGTGGTGGTCGGCTTGGGAGGGGCAGTAGTCTTCTCAGGCTCGTTGGGAGCACCCGTCTGGCCAGGTTCATTCTTCGATGTTGGCTCATTTGAGCCAGCATCCTCGGTGGTAGGCTTAGGACCAGGGGCCTGACTTGCGGGTTCCTGGGCCTCCTGGGACTCAGTGGTTGGCTCGGGCTCTGGCTTCTCCTCAGTCGTGGGCTCAACCTTATCGGTGGTGGACTCGGCAGGGATCTGAGCCTCCTCAGAAGTAGAAACCTCAGGAGCCTTCATCTCGGTAGTAGACCTGATGACGGGTCCAGGTCCAGGAGCAGAGTCAGTCGAAGCCTCAGGTGCTTTTTCAGTCGTAGGCTGAAGAGCTGACGAGGTCTCAGTGGTGGCCTCGGGGAGAGGGAGCTGGGTGGTTGGCTCAGTGGCTTGGGTCGTAGGATCGACGACCTCAGTCGACTCGGTAGAAGCAACAGGAGGTTGTACATCGGTGAGAGCATCAGTAGCAGCATGAGTGGCAGCACCAGTGGCATCCCGAGTAGCCTCAGAAGGAGAACCAGAAATTTCTGTTGAGGGCTGATCCACAGGAGTAGCGTCAGTGGCCTGAGTGCTAAACTCGGTCTCTTGAGTGATAGGTTTAGGAAACACGGGATGGCCAGTCGCGGTGTTAACGGGGATGTCGCTGTCGGTGGTAGCAGTATCGGGTAACTGCTCGGGTTGCGAAGAGGATTCAACACCAGGACCAGCAGACTCCGTTGTTCCAGTTGCGGGAGCAACATTTGTTGTAGGCTCTACAGCTTGACTGCTCTCCTCTGATGAAGCCGGAGCAACATTGATGTGAGTCGTCTCCTCGTCGGCAGAAGTAAAAGGGATCTGTACTTGAGGTTCAGAAGTAGCAGACGAAGGAGCTTGGTCAACAACGGCCTCTGAAGTGGTTGAATCAGGAAGAGCAACCTCAGTTGACGGCGCCACAAACCCCAAGTCTGTCGAAGTCTCAATGCCTGTCGTTGTAGAAAGGTCCTGCGCAGAAACACCCGACAAGGACGTCGCAAGACATAGCGCAAGAACGCGCAAATTCCAAGAATGCAGCATCATGTAACGAACGTGAAAATAAAAGAGTGAACGACTATATCAGCATGAACGAATGAATGCGTATAGTCCAACAGGAATGGAAGAATGTCCGTAGAGAATCGCAAGATACAGTGACAGAGGGGAGGGCTTTTCATGAGATGAACATACTGTGAGGATATACTCGTCACGGCTGGTAGTGGAGATTAATCTATCGATCCTTGAAACAAGTCAGCTTCATTAACTTACGTGAAACGTTGTGGAGCTGCTGATGCTCAGCCTTGTTGGGGGATTTGGGGCCGTGCATTGATGAGAATGTAACGGGAAGGACTCGGTGAAATTGAGTTGGATCTTGAACCTGGTAAGGCAAGGCTGATCTTTGACATTAATGTTGCATCAAGAATTTTATCTCGGAGCTACGTTATGCTTATTGGGTGTTGTACGGCTTCGCTGTCATGGAGGTGTTTAGGTGGAGCGCTCATGTTGATCCATCGGAGGACCAAATCCTCTGTTTATCTTGCTACCCAGTCAATGAATATTGGCCAATTAATTCGTATTGATGGAGACGGATGGATAGAAGCCTCTACCAGTCCCATGATACGTAATTCTTTAGACTGTTTCCATGGTCGCAGCCAGATGCTGTCATTTGTACTATCAAGACAGCATTAGATAACTGTAAATCCTTCGCTCACGGTGGCGTCACCTAACGCCTCTGCACACATCTCCCATATCTGAATGCGAGATTATCTACCGACAATTGCCTTGTGAGGCACAGCCCAAAGATCGGCAATAGGCGAAATTCACAACGGCAACGGCATGTGGAGAGTCATATTCTCTGTCCACTGATTATCTTTTATCATCAGTTATTATGGAGTTTCATATCAAATCACGGAGCATCAATGTATTGCCCGGCCGGGCCGATACCCAATGGTCTGTTCGTATTTAGTGACGCCTCTCAGACTCGTCAATCAGCGTAGGATCAAAAGATGAAACCCCCAGGGCTGATTTGTGGGGGTGTCATCTGGGATAGTGGAGGCTCGGCTTATGCCAATTTACTGCAGGGGCTTCATGGGCATAAGCATTCAAGGATGTGACACTCTCTGCCATTTCGTTAAAATGTAATACATACATACATTATCGAGTCCATTCGTACTGCTTGTCCGTCTTCCAGTCATTCGCTCCTTTTCGCGCTCTTCCCAGACGCAGTCACTCGTTGAAACAGTCACTCTTTACAATACTTTAATACTTCTGTTTACCATGCGTTTATCCAGCTTTCTGCTGGCCGCTGGTCTTTCCAGCTCTGCCTTTGCAGTGGAGGCATCGCTGGATCCTTGGGAAATTGACCCTAGCTGCAATGGCTTCGAGAACGACATCAAGGACGCTCTGACGCAGTCGATTGATCTCGCTGATGCTGCCAGAACCAGTCTCGAGTTTCTTCTTGCAAAAATGCCGGACCGAAACTCTGATCCCGACGGGGCAGTGAAGTGGGCGCGTATTTCATCGGCTGCTAATAGCATCTTTGGTCTTATGCCTAACTACAAGGGCCACGATGCTGAGACTCAAAAGTACATTGAGGATTTGAGAGGTATGTTGAACTCCTCTTGAGGCTCTTGACAATCTGGCTTTGCTGACTGTGAAAAGACATCTTTGCTAAGACGGCCAACACTCTTCCCTCATCTCAGAATAACCCCGCCAAAGGCTTCAGCCCAATCCTATCCCAGAAGCCCAACGCTAAGCCCTTGATGGTCTGCGGCGACGATGTCTTCCAATGGTACGACGTTGATGACGAGCCTGAGCCTGGTGTAGGCAAGGTCAGAGACCAACCAGCCGTGAGCCGCTACATCCAGGGTGGCGGCACAATCGCAGGTGCCTTTTATTACGCCAACGTTGGGACTTTAGACAGACCAAGGCAGCTTCCGTCGGACACTGCATCGGCAACCGAGAGGCTGTGATCTCGTCGAGCGATGATATTGTGATCATCTGTCCCAAGATGACGTCTGACGCTGGAAAAGCGCGTATCACGCCGAGACAGTACAAGACTTCTGCTGCGCTGGGTGATCATATCATGACGAACTGGGTGTCCAACCCCACGCAGCTTTACCACGAGCTCATGCACTGGTTCGGTGGTGTTGACTCCAACTTGAAGCACAGTGAGTTCTCATCGCGCTCCGTGGTCTACCCGGTCTAACATGATGCAGTCATAAAGGACCAGGTCGCTGTTAACGAGAAGGGCTACTTGAGGTACAAGGACAAGAACAACCAGGCCGAATACTACACCCGTCCACCTTCTCAGCAAGAACTCAACCAGAAGGGTCAAAGAAAGCAGGGGGCGTGTAAGTTCAGCAACGGAAATTGAGGGAAACAGGCTAATTATTTTAGATGGCCTCCGTTGGATTATGAACTTGGCGCGCACTTATAAAGACAAGAATGGCAACACAAGCCCTTATTCTGGTCCTAAGCTGGCCACCAAGAACGCTGACTCGTTGGCAGTATTTTCCTTCATGATGTAAGTCAATCACCCGATGTGGGAGTCGATATCATTTCTAATGGAGATTCTTAGGTACCTAGATCAATTTGATTGGTCCAAGAATGGTGATGCTCAAGACTTTACCCGTCTCAGGAACAAGTTGGGGTTGAACCCTTAGGTATTGCTAGTTGTTGAGATAAGTTGTATAGAATATAATATGGCGTAAAGAGCGATGCAATTTAGGACGCAACTTTGGAGCAGCTATCATTTTTTGAATGTATTTTTGTAGAATCTGTTGCGCGACTTGTAGTGCATCGCAGTGAGGGTAAACATCGACCCCATCGCGTTGCGCTAGCCTTTGGTCATGCAACTGAGCTACATACCTCACCTTGAGTAGATGGGATTGTCAACAGAAAACATAGATAATAGTATAAGTTGATCTTGCGGAAATTAATAAATTCCTCTCATTGCACGAGCCGAGCGGATACTACTTCTTAGTATCATGGGATCTGGAAGAAACCTGCCCCTCACGTGACCACAGACTAATTAATCTCATCCGCCGACTTCTCTCACTCACTCATTCTCAACATCTCACTCCAACATGGCGCCCTCAAGCCCAAAACCACCCCCCGTAGATTTTCCCTCGCCAGACTTTTCCTTCAGTGGAGGCAACTCACCAGTCTCACATTGTATTCTCCCCTTCACTTCTAGTCCAACATACACTAATAATTAAGCAGCATCAGGTCCACTCATCTCGCCAGATTGGGGAGAATACAATAACGACTGGAAACACTGGAAACATTTAATCCCAAAGCTACCATCACCACGATCTCGTGCACTTACACCGCCGGGCTTCAGCGATGAAAATGATGATAAGCGTCTGCAGCGACCAGCTGCAGCGTTTCAGCAATCGCTCTGGTTCAAAATCCCTGCTAATCTAAGACGCGATATCCTTCGGCTGGCATTTGGAGATAGGCGTCTTCATATGCATCTTGCTTTTGATGCTGCTCGTCGTACCCCAGAAGATGCAGATGATCTTGAAGCTTATGAACTAGGTGATCCGGATGATGATGATGCTCCAGGCCTACGGAGAAAGCTCTGGTCTTGGAATGGCTGTATCTGCGCTCGGAAGTATGACCCAGAGCTGGGACCCATGACGCGCGGTGGCCTCAATCCGGGTCCGTGGATTGACCGCTGCTGTGATCCGATCAATGTCCCAAAGCCACGACCCGAAAATATCGGGATAATGGGCTGGCTGCAGTCCTGTCGGCAAAAGTACGTCAGCATTCTCTATCTACAAATGAGCACCGACTAACATTGCGGACAGCTACGCAGAGACGATTGATGTTTTATACTTGACAAATACCATCATTATCTCCGATGAAGCAACAATCGCTGAACTCCCATCGCTTATACCCCACCACCATCTCACCAAGATCACCTCCCTCGAGATCAAAGCCCCCATAACCAAAGACAATGTCCTCGAGGATGTCACCAACCTCATTCTTCCCGACCCGCATTCTCCCCGCTTCCTGAACCTTAAACGTCTCTACATCTCAATGGAATGGAGCGGCGTGAACGTCGGCGATCCAGATCCAGATGAACTAATCGCATCATTCGACATCCTGGCGCGAACAGTAGAAGACTGCTCTTTCGCTATCCCCATGGAGTGGTTCTCGCGTATCTCGTGGGGTCAGATGCGAAACGCGACGACAGGCAGACAGATCACCTACAGTCAATTTTGGCGTACTCTCGGGAATGCCGAGGGAGACAAGGATGGGTATGAGGGTGGGCTAGATGTTATACAGTTACCTTATGTTGATAGCTACCCGAGGCCTCCGTATCATTTGGAGAGTCCAGGTGCTGGGTATTGGATCCTGGAGGCGAGTGAGATGTCGTTGAGTACGCATTATGATTTTCTGACTGGGCACTATGATGAGGAGTTTGAGATATAACCTCTTGGGGTATGGAGGGACCTACAGGCATCTGACTCCTGATAGCAGAGACTTTTGTTAAGCCGTGCTATAAAAGCGATTTATTAATATTCCGTAATTCCAATCGTGGATATTGGATCCTGCAGGCAAGTCAAGTATACAATTGTTTGATCGGCGGCATGCTTCCGACTAAAGCAGTCACTTGATACTAAGAAACGTGGCTTGGCATCAGCTGACATCAAAACACCAACATTATCACTAGCATCATCCTATGAAAGTGACGTATCAATATGCTATATTTCCGACAACACCCTCAACTCAACGTTTCTATATCCGACGTCTCCACTTGCAACCATAAAGTTCGTCTGACTGATCGAATAGTAAGCATAGATTACGTAGATCGTGGATCCAAAATTCCCACTTATTTCCTGGCTTGTTGTGACCCTAACGCCAAGGTAGCTAAAGCCCTGGGCCAACTGCCGCCGATGGGGTAGCCAAGGAGCGGGGTGAGCCTGACTCTTATGGTCGGCAAGTGCACCTTATCCTGCTTATCTACTGATTTATATAAACACTGCCTCAATCGTTTCCGCCAGCCCCGGATCTCCTTTGCCTCTGCTTCTTGACTACCCATTGTCTCATTTAGATTCTTCATCATGGCGCCGTCAGAGGATTATCAAAACATCTTTCACTGGGCCGAGACCCAAAAGGATGGAAGTATCCCCTCCTTTGCGACTCGAAAGAATGATCCCTATACGTACCTCTCTGGCTTCAACAACCATCATGAATCAGAGGCTATTCCTGGAACTATCCCCCAGGGACAGAATAGTCCGCGATGTGTCAGATTCGGCCTGTACGCTGAACAGATGACCACGTCGTTTGGTGCTTCTCGCCAAGCTAATAAAAACTCGTGGTTGTACCGAGCGAGACCTGCTGTTGCTCACCAAGGATTCGTAAGTGTTGATACCTATTGGGGATTGCTTCGCTGACGTAGGTAGACGGATATGCCCAAGGTTGAAGGAACAGAGAGCTGCTTTCTGACTCTTAACCCTGCAGTCAGAATCTCACCAACTCAATTAGCGTGGGTACGTGAACCAACAACCCAACTCTACTATCGTCGGCTAACACCCCAAGCTCCCCTTCGACATCTCCGAAGGCACCGACTTCATCTCTGGCCTCCGCACAATCGCCGGCTCAGGTACATCCCCTCCACCCTTCCCCATCCAACAACACTAACATCCACCAGGCGACCCTACCCTCCGCGAAGGTCTAGCAACACACATCTTCTCCGCCACAAAGAGCATGGACAAGCGCGCCTTCGTAAACTCCGACGGCGACTTTCTCATCATCGCGCAGCAAGGCAATCTCGACATCCAAACTGAATTCGGCAATCTCTACGTCCAGCCCGGCGAGATCTGCGTCATCCAGCGCGGCCAACGCTTCAAAGTCGCTGTTGAGGGTCCAACTCGGGGGTATATCCTCGAAGTGTGGGGTTCGCACTTTGAACTCCCTGAGCTGGGACCTCTCGGTTCAAACGGTCTTGCTAACGCGAGGGACTTTTTGTATCCCAAGGCTACTTACACTGTTACGCGTGATGATCCGTGGGAGATCGTGTATAAGCTTGGTGGGCGCTTTTTCAAGAGTACGCAGAACCACTGCCCGTTTGATGTTGTTGCTTGGCATGGGAACTACGCGCCTTACAAGTATGATCTGACCAAGTTTGTCAATGTCGGATCTATCTCTGTTGATCATATCGATCCGTCCATTTTTTGCGTTTTGACGGCTGCTTCGCGAGATGCGAATGCGCCGTTGGCCGACTTTCTCATCTTTTCGCCCCGTTGGGATGTCGCGTCGCATACCTACCGTCCACCGTATTATCATCGCAACGCAGCGTCTGAACTGATGGGGCTTATTTATGGAGAGTATGCGGGACGGTCTGATGAATTCCAGCCTGGTGGTGTATCTTTTGAGTGCGGCTGGGTTCCTCACGGTGTAGCCTACGAAGTACATCCCCTCATCACTCCCATCACTCTCATACTAACATAGTACAGGAATTCAAAGCAGCATCCGCCCAACCCCCACCGCAGATGCAAATCTCCAAGGGCGCAGTGGCATTTATGTTCGAGAGCTGCCGACAACTGACCATCACAGACTGGGCGTGGAACAGCGACAAGAAGCACGAGCACGAGCCCAAGATGTGGGATAACCTGGTCGACAACTTTTCCGAGCACCTTGATGAGATTAATGAGATCTTGGGGAAGAAAACCCTGTAAAAAGTCGTGGGGGTGAGAATGTCATGGTAGAAAGTCAATTGCAAATGGATTATTTTGATTGGGTTCGGCAATCTAAATAAGGCATGAAGTTGATCCACTGTTTTTGGGGGAGGTGTAGAGGTTCAAGGCTTCCTCGGCCTCCGAAGATGACAATATTAGCAGATTGTTACTGCAAATCTATAGTGAGATATGCTCAGATTATTTTTGTGTGATTTTCGCGTCCGTATTCGTATGAGCAGGGGAATTGTACTCCACTAAGGATTGTCAGTATCCAATCACAGATGACATGTTTCGGGTATCTTTTAATCGCTGTGGGGCCGGGTTGAGCTCTTCCGTTGACTTGAGAATGGGTCGATATCAATTGAATACATTTCTACATCAATAAAAGCATCAACATCGTCACTTTCCCTCATTCATCACAAGCCCCAAACCAACACTCTCACTGAACTCACTTATTCCACTCATTTCATCGGCTGTCCTTCAGCCTCCCCCCTCAAAATGAAGGCCCCAAAAACACCAGAATACGAATTCGGCGGCCCGTAAGCACCATCCCCCCCCATCCCCTTCATTACTAACTCCCATCAGCATCGGCGCCACAGGCATAGTGTTTGGCCTTCCAATTCTCATGCAACTTCTCTATTTCGGCTGCAACGATGTTTCAGGGTGTCCTGCGCCAGCTCTTCTTGACCCCAAAACATTGACGTGGCAGAAATTCAAGGAGCAAACGCCCTGGCCGAAGGAGGGCATCTGGGGGTTTATGAGCTGGGAGGTCACAGGGTGGCTGTTTGCTTATTATTTCTTGAGTCTGGTGCTTTATCGCGTTTTGCCGGCGCAGGAGGTTTATGGGACGAAGTTGAGGGAGTCGGGCAAGGCGCTGAAATATCGCTTCAATTGTAGGTTTTCTATTGATCGCCTGGCTTGGTACTGAGATTGACAAAATTGCAGCCTTTTCTTCAAGCGTTGTGCAATTGGTCGCTTGCGCCATTGGGACCTACATCTACGGCGCTGAATTCCCAGTCTGGACCTTCATGACCACCAACTATCTCCAACTTCTCACCACAAGTACCGTCCTAACATTCATCGTCTCACTCTACGTCTACGTCGGCAGTTTCTCCGTCAAGAAGGGCAACCCCGAACTACGCGAGTTAGCTAGAGGTGGACACACCGGGCCGCATTATTTACGACTTTTTCATCGGTCGTGAACTCAACCCTCGCGTCACCCTTCCCATCTTCGGTGAAATCGACATCAAGTCTTGGTTGGAGATGCGCACTGCTCTTACAGGCTGGATATTGTTCAACTGCGCTTTCATCGCTCAGCAGTATCGCAACTACGGCTATGTTTCTGATAGTATCTTAGTCATCGCTACGGTGCAGGCTTACTATGTGCTTGAGGGTCAGTACTCAGAGCTTGGATTGCTGGGTATGATGGATATTACACAAGATGGTCTTGGATTCATGCTTACCTGGGGTAACATGGTCTGGGTCCCTTTCCTCTACTCGACTCAGTGCCGCTACCTCTCCGTCTACCCCGTTCATCTGGGACCTATCGGTGTTTCCGCCATCGCCACTGTCTTCGCCATCGGACTGTACATCTTCCGATCTTCCAACAACCAGAAGGCTCTCTTCCGCAAAGATCCCAATCACCCTGCTTTCGCAAACATGACCTTCATCCAGACCAAGCGCGGAACCAAGCTTTTGACCGGCGGATGGTGGGGAATGGCGCGTCACATCAACTACTTTGGTGACTGGCTTCAGTCTCTTCCTTTTTCGCTTCCTACCAAATTCGCGGGGTATGTTATTCTGCCAGCTGGTAGTGCTGTGGCTGGCAATGAGGTCGTCAAAATGTTGGATGGTCGCTTGGTAACTCCCGACGGCGCTGCGCCTTGGGGTATGCTGTTTACGTACTTTTACTCAGCTTGGTTTGGTTTCCTGCTTATTCATCGGGAGAGGAGAGATGATGCTGCTTGCATTGAGAAGTATGGCAAGGATTGGGATGAGTACAAGAGCAAGGTTAAATACAGAATCTTGCCTGGCGTGTATTAATGCCTATAACTTTAAGGGCGAGAAAGGATAGTAGCCTCTGTAGATAGGTTCTTATTAAATTTCTCAAGTTTCTGAGGATATATACTACAATTTACAGAGATTTCACGTCGTATCAGCATTACATTTACCGTCAAGATGCGACAAGCTTAACGTTCAATCGATAGAGATAAGACACAAGCCGTAACGAGATGCCTAAAGTGCCAAAATCATACTAATAAGAATATACTTGATAATCTCATGCTGATATTCAAGCTTGACATCGATGCGACAATATATAAAGGAGGGATAAGTCATAATTGCATTTTGTACAAAGTTGTCCAGGGTATGTGAGCGCGTCTCCCCGCGACTTGGTCTCGAATTCACGCGCCACGAGGAAATACCCCACGACACGCACTATGGGCCAAGTGCCGAAAGATGTGTTAGTCAGCGAAGCTCTTATCTTATCATCGATCTATCTTATCAATATCACCAATTGAGGAGCCGAAACCCAACAACCTGAGATTCACGGTCTCAAACCCTAAATCGCCCGTCATCAGCAAGCAACTGAATTGCCATGGCTCCGATTGTGTCGCAGTGCCAGGTACGAACATAGACTCATAGCTTATATAGATTAATAAAACTCACATACTTTATGACAGGCACTGCGATTCTCTGATCAGCAGCGATGCACGGAAGAGGCCACTCACGCAAATGAGCTGTTCTGCCTCTTGCATGCCAGACAAGCTCACGGCCTGTACATCGGTTATAAGAGGCGAAATGCACAGCTTGATGCTCTCGATGAAAATCCCCCAGATTATCTGGCAGGGACGCATATTCCCCTTGCCAACGATGACTTCGACTCTGTTGACGACAGCAAGGAGATGGAGGAGATCATTGATCATCTCCACGTCAAGTGGAACACCCTAAATCGAGTCATCGAAGCTCGTAGAAAGCATCATGCTCATTTCTACTCAATCAGCTATGACTATGGCCATCAGGCCTATATCGATAAGCTCGTCAGTCATCGTCACATCGTCCTTCTGGCCCTTGGACGAGCCCGGAAGCGACTCATGGCCATTCTGTACAAGAAAGAGCAGTGGTACTCATGGGTACGCGATGCTCAAGATGATGAAGAATTGTACCGCGAGAAAGAGCAGAAGAAGCTCAAGCAGGAAGCTGCTCTATTCAAGCGTCACATGAAGCAGATGGAAGCGAGAATGGAATTGATGCGGAAGAGGGAGGAGCAAAAACTTCAAGATGCCTTCCTTGAAGAAGCATATAGAGAGCGCATGGTTATGAATGAAGACGCAGACGATGAGGCCTGGGATCCTATCGAGGATATGGAGGATGAGCAGAGACATCGATACATTGACCTGATCAAGCACTTCTTGTGGGTGGAAGTTGAAGTCGATGAAGCTACTGCTGAGAAGCCCGCCCCAGATGATGCATCGTCGAGCAAACCTGCAGAAGAGCCTGCACCTGCTGAGGAGGCATCCGTGCCTACCAAGAAGCTGAAAAATAAGAAGAAAAATAAAGGAAAGGCCAATGCTGCCGCCAATAGCTCACCACTGGAAGAACTTCAGAATCTCCTTGGACAAAAGAAGCTCCTCGCCATGCAGGCCAGCGGAAAACATAGCACCGAGACTGAGCTAAAGGAGCCGGATAAGAAGAACATCGAGACTGAAGAGGAGATGAGAAAGCGATTGAGTCAGGGCGTCAAGAAGAACTTGGATAATGTCTCCGGCATGCAGTTGGTCGGTACCATTGAGAACCCTCACGAGACATGGGACAAGACTGCTCCAATGGAAGACGACGAAATTGACGAGTTGATCCGAGACATACGCGAGATCAAACTCCTCCTCTTCTGCCGTCTCGTCCTCCTACAAGCATCTCTCCTCCCAGCTGCCCTCCGCGCCACAACCGTCCAAGGATTCCTCGACGACACATCCGTCACAGAAGCTGATCTCCGCGATCTCTGCCTCAAAGTCGCCGAGCCAACCCTCCAAGACATCCGTGATGCATGTGCAGATTTCGCTCGTGGCGATAATTCAGACGATGACCTCCCCATTGTAGACGACGATGACGATGACGATGACGATGAAACCATGGAGCAGCTTTTGCAAGGCGATAAGCGATATCATCATCTTCACACTGATGATTGGTTCAAAGAACGGGTGATTAAAGAAGTCGAACGCCGTCGCTTCTTTAAGAAAAAGACTAAGAAATCGAGGCGCCAGAGAAAGACAAAGGTTACGATCTGTGGGAAGAGTATCTGGAATCATGCTAGTGAGAACGCAATGTCGCGCGATGGATGGCTCCAATTCAGTGTCATGGCAAAGGACTGCGACTTGAAGCATGCGATCCAACTTTGCAGAAACTGGTCCGAGTTCTCTGATCTCAACCTTCTCACGCTATGGCAGTACTTCCCCGCGTCGAATTGGACGTCCTGGGGTCAAGATCGCTTCATGCAGCAGCTACAACAACTGGGTTTCTTCCCTTACTTCACAGACTTTGACGCAGATAAGTACAGTCATCATCATCAAATTGGCGGAAGAAGTCAAGGTCGTCGCCAGCATGATATCGTTGAAACGAGGAACATTCTCGTTGGAAACATGAAGCGGAATGATCCAGTGACTAGACGCTTTCTGCAGTATTTGCTCATGCGGAGGGGAGAGCTTCTCGTCATTGTGCGGGATGGCAAGACTGGGCGAGTCATCACTGCGCCAGATGATGAACAGCTCTGGACATATCGAAAGAAACAAGGGCTTGGGAGGGCGTCGAAGAATGATTGGTTTAATATTCTAGAGGTTGGGCCTGATTTCATGAAGTTGACGGATATTCTGAGAGAGTGGCGGTTTGGGTTCGATGATTACTATGATGTGTTTATCTGGGACTTTGTGCCCGGCGAGCCACACATGGACCTCTACAACATTGTCGTCATGGTAAGTCCCCCAATCCCTAGCATGATCACTATGACCGACTCTTGCTAGGAACTCCGTAATGCCTGGCGTATGAGAACGCCTCGTGACATGTACGTCCACATGGAATCCCTCCTCCGCAGCCTCCACCGCAACGAAAAGACCATGCGCACCCGGCAGATCAAACCCGGCGAGAACATCAAATCCCTCTGGGACACCATCGCCGACGAAAGATCAGAATTCCGCCTCTTTGACGTGAGATGATGGAGCGAGATCGAGCATTTAGTAAGTTCAGTGTTCCTTGAACTTGATCAAAACTAACAAGGACAGGTTTCAAGGAGTCTTTCCACGCTGGAGATCTCGAACCAGGATACAACGCCAAATACAACCTCCTTCAAGAAACACTCCGCGCTATGCTTAAAACCCCTCACGTCGGCTCAACCGATTGGATCTTCTTCATAGCCGAGATTCTCGAATGGCTTGATCTTCGCGGCGATTACGACGACTACGCTCAAGATCCGCAGTACCCTTGGCCGCATAGCTTCATCGTGCAAGACATTGTCCAAGCATTCGCCATGATCGCCATGTTCTTCCCAAACTCAGATGTTGCAAAGCTACCTACTATGTTTGTCAACTCAAGCCAGTGCGATGAGTTTAGAAAGTCAGGAGTCTTTGATCCCAAGGAACGAAGTAAAGTACGGCCTGATCGGAGGACGAGAACGAGCTATAAGTTCAGGGACAAGGAGTTTTGGAAGGAGTGGAAGGAGTTTTATAAGACGGAGAGGTATTTTGGGGATGTGTACCCTATGGAATGGAGTCTGACAGTCCGTCCTATCATCGCCCACTGTTCGTAGCCCCCCTTGGTCTAAGTTTTGAAGCATAACTAACAAATCAAAGTGTATCGAGCTGGTGTTATAGCCCCAGCGTATATGCAAAACCACCCCGAAGTCGTTCTCGGCATGGCAACAGCCAACAAAGAACCCCATCGCCCCGACAAACTCGACCTCTTCATCAACTACCATGACCAATACGGCAACTTCCCCATGACATATCCCCCAACCTTCGTCGACCCCTCCAAATGGCCAGAAGTCGTCCCCACCGCACGCACATTCTCCCAAAGGCACCCCACCGCTCGCTTCGCCCTCCTCCGTCTCTGGTCCGCACCGCACTACTACCCCTTCATGGTAGGCATGTTCAACCGTAGAAACACAAGTTTCCTCGATAGTCGCGGCCGATCGTGGGAGTGGAAGTTTGTGCCCAAGGATATGCCGGGTAGTGAATTCAGTGCGCATCACACTACGGGGAAGAGACTAGATGTGCTGAAGGATAAGTTTAGGGATAGGGTTGTGCATAGGGGGGATTTGATTTTGGTTATGGGAGTTGATGAGGATGATTTGTTGAGGTTTTGTACGGCTGTTACGTTTGCCATGCAGACGAAGCCGTGGCTTAGGGAGATTGATCTCTGGAAGAGCTTCATCAACGTGGACTTTGAGTTTCTGCTGGACTTGGAGCCATTTTGGATGGAATAGAAGAGTCTGCTGAGAAGGCTGGAAACTGTGTAGAGCCTGTAGTAAGGAATAGGTCTACAGAGGTTTTGGTATTATTAGATGAGATTCATGCCGCATTTACGGAAGTGCGCATATCCGCTTCCACGCTGCCCATTCATGACGACCCAGCTGGGAAAAGGATCCTAGCTAGTTATCTTTAGATATCAGCATATTCATTTAATAGATAAGTCACTTAGCAAGAACCCACTACAAGAAGTAACAAGCAAGGGGTAAAGACTGAATTAACTTGGCTTAGCACATTGCTTTGCAAAACCTGAAGGTAATTGGGGTTTTCAGTATGTTGGCCTGATATATGTCAAGAGCTTTAATTATCAATCTTGGGAAAAATCCGCCGTCTCTGGATCCGAGGCCTGCAAGCGATCGGCCCATCGTGGCTAAGCTAAGTAGTTGTAACGATAGTGAAAACTCAATTTCATATAGAGGCAATTTATTGGTAGAGTTTTTGACATCTACAAACCTTCCTGCTCGTATTACAAGGGATGCTAATATATTGCCCATATTTAGCTTTTATACTCTATA
Organism: Fusarium verticillioides 7600; assembly: GCF_000149555.1. Classification (NCBI taxonomy): domain Eukaryota; kingdom Fungi; phylum Ascomycota; class Sordariomycetes; order Hypocreales; family Nectriaceae; genus Fusarium; species Fusarium verticillioides. Next base: position 4,136,863 of record NC_031679.1, on the reverse strand, counting down.
CATATAGTCTATCTAGTAATTCGAAATCGATATATTTAAAGCGACTAATGTCCCACCTCATTGCAGTGTATCTCATCTTGACTCGACTCTAGTCTGCCTTCTTTTAGAATGAAGTTCACTTGTTACACCTTCCTCCCAATGGTCCTCCTCGCCACTTCCGCTCACGCGGGATATTGTGGACCAAAGGCGAAGACATACGAAGTCGGTGCCCCTTCGCACTGGCATGAACTTTTCCTTGACTGCGCTGAAGGCTATGGCAATGTGGATTGTCCCTATGGCACTAGAGCCTATGATGTTCAACGCCATGAACCCAACGACGAGAAGGATTTGTGTTCAACTACGGTATGATAAGTCTGCAATGTTTGCCCGGATTGTTACTGACTAGAAGATGGTTGTCGTACGAATGTTGCCGTTAGGCGCTGCTGCTCGAAGGTGGTTTCTGGGTAGCAGCTCAACCTAGAGTAGCAAGTGTCAGGCTGTGGAAGCAAAAGTAAAGTTTAGTGTTATGTAGTTTTGCCTGAGCCTGATAGTAACTGGAGAATGTATCGAACTGAATTCTTGCATCGTCTCGGTTACAATTTGGAAATCCCCGCGTCCACCTTCATCATAACACTCTTGACCTCCAAGAAGTTATCCATACTGTAAAGCCATCCCTCCCTACCCTGACCCGAAGACTTGTATCCGCCAAATGGAAGATCTCTTGCAGTCGTGGGACTGGTGCAGTTGATACCGACATAGCCCGAGTTCAGCTGTTGAGTGACCCTCATAGCCCGATCAATATTCTTGGTGTAGACCGCAGCATACAGGCCATACTCTGTATCATTGGCCTTCTGAACAGCCTCCTCCTCTGTTTTGATGACATTGATATTCACCACGGGCCCGAATATTTCCTCCTTCATGATCTTGGCATTTTCAGCCGTGTCCAAAAAGATCGTCGGTTCGATGAAGAATCCTCCTGTCTTGTCATAACTCCCCTTGCCACCTTGAACAAGCTTTCCTGAATTTTTACCCTCATCTATATAAGACAAAACAGTCTCGTACTGAGTCCTGTCCGCTTGTGGGCCATGATCAACACCCTTTTGCGTTGGATCACCTGGCTTCGCAGCAGCAAGTACCTTCTTGCTAGCTTCAATGAACTTCTCAGCGATGGTATCCTGCACGTAAACGCGAGAATTCGCCATGCAGACCTGTCCACTATTCCACTGGATGCTGTGCATAGTGTCCTTGGCAGCCTGTTCAATATCCGCGTCATCGAAGATAATAACCGGCGATTTTCCACCGAGTTCAAGAATGACTTTCTTCAGGTTGGATTTGGCAGCTGCTTCCTGAATCGCCCGTCCTGTACGGCACGAGCCAGTGAATGAGATTGCGCGTACATCCATGTGTGATGACAGGGCTGCTCCAGAGGGGTTGCCGTGGCCTGAGATGACGTTGAAGACTCCAGGAGGAAACCCCGCCTTGTGGATTAATTCTGCGAACTTGGCTGCGCCGAGCGGCGCTTTCTCGCTTGATTTGAGCACGACTGTGTTTCCGGTGATGAGCGCGGGCGCAGTCTTCCCCGCGAAGAAGAGGAGAGCAGCGTTCCAGGGAATAATAGCACCGACGACGCCAAATGGTTGACGTAGAGTCATGGTGACATATCCTGGCGTATTGAGACTCGCCTGGCCTTGGATGTGAGGCCAAGCTTCAGCGTAGTAATCGTAACTCCCCGCAGCGGCGTATCCCTCAAAGAATTCCGGGAGCGGACGACCCATTGACTTTGCCTCGAGCAACGCCAGTTCGTCATTATGTTGTCTGATCAGACCAGCGAGTTTCTTCATGTAGCCGCCGCGCTTGGCGGGATCTAAAGCAGACCATGCAGGAAACGCGCGCTGTGCAGCTGCGACGGCGTTGTTGACATCGTCTTTTGTGGCTTCGGGGACTTGCGCAAGACAGTTTTAGCAGAGAATCAGAGCGGGGTTTGTTGTGTATGTTTACCATCTGCGACTTTATCGCCTGTCGCTGGATTGAAGAGGGGAAAAGTGTTGCCGTCAGAAGCGCCGACAAGCTGAGACCGTCAGTTCTTCGATTCACGAGCGGGGGAGTTGGCTTGTACTTGGCCGTCAATTAGCATCAGGGGCTTGATTGCCTCGTTTCCATTCGCGGAGCCCATTTTGAGTGATGCTGTTTGGTGATCGTGTGATTACAGAGAAATGTCTCAATTTGTCAATGACGAGATTGGTTTCACATGACATCAATCATGAACTTGATAGGCAAAACATCCGCGAATATTTATGCGCCACCCCCGCAATATTGGGAGGGGGAACAGCCGTGAAACAGTGCAGCCGAGACGCGGCGCTACGAACGGCCCGAGACGATGATCGGCAGAGTTTATGAGCTGATGTTTATCCATGATTCTATGCATAAAAATAAGTCTATGATCTTTATCTGAAGTCGTTGAATTTGTGAGCATGGAGAGAGATTGTTGTTGTCGCCACTTAAAGTTACTCCACAGGAAGCCATTGACACGCCAATTCCTTGATCTGAGCTGGGAAATGGTTATCCGGAACCTGCACGCTCTCTCTGCTATTGAACCAATTGTAAAATGCCCGAAGACTAACCAAGTCAGGATCTGCCAGGAGATCAAGGGAGTAGAGGTCTTTGGCAAAGTGGAGAGTCGAGTACAAAACACAATCAGCGATGGTGACCTGTCCATCTCCTCCATCGAAGCGAGTATCGCTCTCATAGTACTTCTCCAGCAATTTTAGATTTTTGGCGCAGTACTCAAGAGCAAGTTTCGCAGTGACTGGATGCGTCTCCTCAAGCATCCCAAACAACGCCGTCCCCTTGTGGCATGCAAACCCAAATTGACTGGTGACTTCATCCGCGAGACCCAGGACTTCTCTGACGCGTGCTTTCTCCTCCGCAGTCCGTCCGCGCATACTGCCACCAGCATGATTCGCAAGCTCAACTTGCCACAGCTGCTGTGGATTATCGCAAATATCCTCAAAGTACTCGAGGATCGCGATTGACTGCTTGATAAACTGTCCATCCGGAAGACGCAATATCGGCGCTGTGCCTTGGGGCTTCCCGGGCGCGGTCAAGCTATTGCTATTCGGAGAGACGGTCACTTCTGTGACTTTGATGAGTGGTGATGCGACGAGTTGTTTCTCGGCGAGATAGATGAGGACGCGGCGGGGATACATGCCCCATGAGAGGGAGAAGAGTTCGAGAGGGGTTGACATTGTGAGTGTAATTGACCGATGTTCTTGGTGATTGAATGAGTTGTGGCAATATAGTTGGCTCGTAATGGAGTTATATATCTGTTTGGCAAGGAGACTTTGCGGATTGTTTACCTGATGCGAAGTCTCCGATAGGTCGGCGAGTTTTGTGTCGGCATCTTTAAAGTGACCGATGGCCATTGGCATATTTTCCGGCGAGGGTACGACCGAGACAAGCGACAGTGAGTGAAACGAGATCATCCAAGGCCATGGAAAATGCATCAAGAAAAGGCTACTGCGCGCAATGGGAGACATATCATCAGGGTGGCAGGACTGGCAATGCATTGAACTGAATTAATAGACATGTTCTTCACCACTGAGCTTCAAGTCCTACTTTGTTTCGAGCCCAACAAACAATATTTTATCACATCTGACCTCAGTGTCGTGGTCTCGTCTGCAAGGTTGAAACCATCTGTTGAATTGAGATTAGAGTTATGTCAACGGAGGGATACTTCCGTCGAGTACATCAGTACTGCTTCTATCAATGGTTTTGGACTGCACGGGTTAGAGAGTGCACCGAGAGATATTACCTGGGTGGTGATGTCAACCGTTATCTAGATATGTTATTTGCAGTTGAGACTTGTGGCTGGAGCTTATCCCGGCAGACAGAGCTTAGTCCAAGTGTGGAGTTAACGTTTTCTGCCGTCAGTTTCAGCGCTCTAAACAAAACATCTCAATATTTTGAGTAGGCAGTGCAATTGAGCAGCCCATAAGCCACGTTGCGAATGCGCAATAATCCGTATGTTTCTACCATGAACATTTGTCTATAAATTCAACACTTCCCTCGTTCAGACAATTTTCGAAACACCACACGACACCCTGCTTCCAATTCATAGGCGGCACCCTACCCTTACATATTCCCCATTCTCTCTCCATCTCATCTTCCAACATGGCTACTCCATGCCTTTCCCGTTTCCTCCTCATCTTCCTATTGGGAGCCATCAACGTTGTAGCTCATCCTATGAGCAAAGACAAGCCAGCAGAGTCAGGCAATGTCGTCGTCCATAGAACACCATGCCTTAAGTGGAAGCCCAAAGAGGAACATCAGCACAATCACATGCATCACGGCAATAATAAATACACCTTCCAGGAGATCACGGTGAAGCTCGATGACAAGGACGGACCAAAGCATAAATCTGATGCGGATGAGCATGAAAAATCGACCAAGAAATATCCGAGCTCGGCTTCTGCAAAGCATGGCAAGACCACGGGCACAACCCACAACCACAAGGATCCGAAAAGAAGCGACAGGGCCGTTAAACTCACCGACGAAGAAGTGGACGAAATGGAAAAGCTTGCGCAGACCTATACACTATTGACTCGAGAAAAAAAGAAGAGGTTGAAAGAGTTGTTCATGAGATATAAACAGACGATGGAGGAGGAGGAAAAGCTCCAGAAGTCCAAGCCGGGTAGAGTCAAAGAGCCAAAGTATAATGTCTTTGATGAGGCCAGGAAGCAGAAGGACTATAAAGCTCAACTCGACAAACTTGAGAAGGACGAGGGCTACAAACCCAAGGACGAAAAACCATGGTGGGCTCTCCCAACCGACAAACACGACCAAGCCAAACATTATAGGAACGAACTTGCTTTAGCTGGAGAGAAAGGAGTTGAGGCAAAGCGAAAGATTGGGAAAAGATGCGTGGAAGTATTGCCATGGTGGATTCAGCTAATAATCAAGAAGGTTAAGAAGGATAAGGCGAAAAAGAAGGCGAAACAGGAGGAGGAGAGATGGAAGGAAATGGTGAAGGTGGGAAGGCTGCGTGGTCTAAACGGAAAGTGGGCTGGCTCCTCGCCCTCGTTTAGGCTCCTTCACAAACCAGCAGCGGGAGTGCAAAAGGACTCGATATATTCCAAGCAGGAAACAAAGAAGGAAAAGGAGGAGAAGTTGCCCAACGAACCACACAGAGATAAGCCTAAACACTGGTTTGAGGATAAAACGAGAAAGGCTTTTGATGAAAAGCCCAGTAAAGAGAAAGAAACTCTGAAGAACAAGGGTTCTGGGCTCAACGACAACAAGCCAAGTTCTTCCGCATTGCAGTAAAGGAGGGACAAGGAGGACAAACAGAAGTCAGAGGTGCAACCAAACAAGGCCTCGGAAGATTCCAAAGATGAACACTCTAATCAGAGTAGGAACTCCCTTACAGCCCGGATCTTTCCACCACGACCTCCTATTATTAAAGACAGAATGAGACGGATACGAGTCAACAGGGAACGTAAAATTGAGGAGGCCTATATTAATTTCATGAGAGTACTACACCCAGGGTCTATACGTGGGATTAAGAAGGCTCACACTGATTTACTGAGGGTAATGGAATGGTAGAACGTATGACCGTTCACAACGAGGGCAACGAGGCAAACCATGGAGAGGCAGAGCTTCAGCTAAAAGCAAGCATCTAGACGACATCGATGAATAAGCTCTATCTTATGCATGTTTTTCCGCAATTGGTTTCAAGTTTTTTTTGGAGAAAGATGCCGGCGCTGTACATTGAGAAAGAGAAGTCTCAGGGGGGCTCGACGATTATGGGGACTGGTCGAAGAATACCCAAGGATCAAACACAAGCAAGTTGCTGCAAGTTCAACCAGCACCTGATCTTCATTCCTGTCACAGGCTCTCGTGGTGGTGGGAGGATAGCTCAATCCCCGGGTCTAGGTCTAGATTGCGTTTGACTCTAGCCTCGATTGGGTACTGGATCTTCAATAGCTAGCGCCACAGCATACCAATGCAATCGACTGTACTTTGAAGAATTGTGTTTTCTTAAGAAATAAACTTCAGTGGCTTCATGACCGGAATTGTCTCAATGCCTGTATGATATGCAATGCTCTAGCATTTTGTGAAGTTGAAACAGTGACTTTTATTAACTTCTCAGGGTAAGAGTTATAACAGACCATCCCAAAATGAATGAAAGTGTCAGTCCTACGTGCAATACTTTGTAATAGACATTTCCCTTGCAAGTCGCTCTAATACTACCCACCATATTCGTATTTACTCATCAGATGACTCTCTCGCACGAGTACGAACCCGAGCCAATTCAATCTCAAAGGCCTTATTCTTAGCATCCTCATGTGAATCTGACGAACCAGCACAAGACTCCAAGTCAAAGTCTCGCGATGAATGTGATAAACGTCTAATAGGTCGACTGGGCGGCGAGATACCCGATTGATCCTGCGTGAGTCTCGCTGTTTCGGGTTTCTGGATAGAGTCGGTAGTGTAGCGACTGCTTTGGCTTGTTCCCTTTCCTCGCATGCTGTTGAATGCGCGTGAGTTGGCGGCGAGGTTGAAGTATGGGCGTAGTGAAGGGAGACAGGCGATGACCAGGCCGAGATAGAGATCCAAGGTATTCCAGAAGTCTACCGTTATGTTAGTGTATTATTGAGTGAGTTTGGGTGGATACTTACGGGCTTCGACGATTGAGACCTTGCGGTGTGCACCGTCGATGAATAGTTCGTGGAAGCGAATGATACTGATGACCATGTTGATGATGCCAAGAAGGAAGGTCAAGTAAACACCAACTCGCAGCCAACCTTTGATCATCAGATCGGGGACGATGAGCCAAGGAAGAATGAAGACTGCGATAGTTAGTATTGGCCTTACGAACAGAAGGAAGCTCTTACTGAATACGTCGCCAGCGAAATGCAAAGCCCAAGAAGTCTTCAAGAACGTTATCGCAGCATTACGGGGACATTTGTTCTCAGGGTCCAACGACCTATCCAAGTTAGCAACTTGCTCATTTCACTGGTGACGGTGACTTACCAAAGTCGAGTGACCGGAATGCAGACGCAAAATGGAAGAACCATCGTGACGATATACGAAAGCGCAACATAGAGAGCAGTCGCCCACAGAAACATTCTCCTCTTGTGCATATGAACAGGAATGACCTGGCGGTAGACAGCAAGCAGAGCAGCTTTGCAGAGATAAAACGCCGTGAAGAATGGCAGAGCACAGATCCAAAGCAACTACAATCTGTCAGTCCATCTCCTAAAGCTCAGTAATAATGCCATACCTTGAGGACGAACTCTTTATCCTCGTGAGTTCCCTCCCAGTCCTTCAGAGAGCTGTCGACCCATGGCTCCATGACGCCCATGTGTACATACGTGACGCAGAAGGACGCCACGGTAATACCAGCTGCCCATGCTAGAATCATCCATATGTCGCTGTCCATGATCCTTCGTTTTTGGATGATGAGGCGGAGGTAGATTCGTGCGATGATGACGATTGTCGATAAGGCTATGAGTGTCCATTCTGTGATCTGTACCTGTTAGATGACGCCTGAGATTGTAATTATGATACTGACCAGAAGGGTTGACGGTCCTATCGCCATGGTTGCGGTGTTATTGTGTCCAGATCTTGTGTGAAACCCTCGTCGTAAAAGAGTTGCTTGATACTGTACTCACGTACGAGTGACGCTATATGTGAGACATAGGAAGAAACAAACCAGCAAATGCATCAGCCCACGAATGTGATGACACCCTCTCTAAATACTATCCTCGCTCTTTCGCGAGAAAAACAAAGTTTGCCTTCCGTTTTCATAAGCGATCCGGAATCTCTTAGCGGACGGGACGTGGCGCATTCCGTATGCAGGGGCTAGACGGGAATCTGAACAACCACAAAGCTAAAATAACTGGGTAGTGAGACCACAAGAGTCGAGCCTGTTGTTGGTGATGGACGTTGCTGGTATGTTATGTAAAGTCAGTTGGGTTGGCGATTTGGTGTTTGCGTAGATGATGAAGACCTCATAACGCTTAGATATGCTCGCTTAGTTGTTGAGGCTAGGAAAGGAAAGGAAGGTTGCGGTAACACTTGGCAAAGCCATCATTGAGGAAACGGATTATTGGGAGTGATGATGAGGTGGAAAGTCGTATGTCTTGGCGAGGGGATTGCCAGATTGAGCAAGTTGAGGGATGTCTGGACCGAGATGGCTTCAACTGAGGGTTTAACGGTGTCTGTTATAGATCTCCTATACTAAAGTGGTAAGTTTCTGAGGATGCCATTTGGCCTAGCACCCGTTCCAGCATTCGAATACATGATTAGTAAATATCTCCTCGTGCTTATGCAGATCCAACATCAGGGCCTGCTATCGGGTGAGTACAGTCGGGTGCACCAGCGTCGTTCAACACCCGGCTGTTATACCCGACATCCATTCTTATGAGTCTCCATCTACTCATGACCTTCTGCTCCGCATTAACCACCGAATTTCTCCCAAGATCAGAACCTCGCGCTCCATACCTCACGCAAGCTACCAGTCCCCGAGGCAAAAGCCGTTGGTCCGAGGTATGCAACAAGAGTAAAGACGTTGGTACATGACCATCGTATGCGTCATCTCGTACCAAGCATTCAACGGATCTACGGCAGCAGCGTCGTGGACAATGGTGCTTTTGTCAACGCCCAATGTCAGCGGCGCCGACGAAAATGTCGCTGATCTGCAGACTCGCTGATCGACCAACTCTCTTCGAAAAGAGCTGCATTTCGCCAAGACTCCAAACGTCGCCTGTCCCAGGTTGTTCGATCATGACAAGGCGAGTTCAATTGCACTGTGATAAGAATGAAAGGGTCAAAAGAGTTTTCAGTCAACACCCAAGGGCCAAGAACACGAATTAACAAATACAAACAATATATCCAGTGCCCTTGTTAAATTGCACAACGGTGTCAATCGACGGTGAGCTATCTCTGCACGCCTTGAGAGGGCCAAGGATGACCTCATAGTATCGACCGTCGAGGTAATGCTACTATGTAACGTTCACGCGGAGCCTCTCAAATTTGTAAGATGGGTTATTGTAGAGTCGCATTGGCAATTCACGCGGTGAGCAGGCATACCTGAGATCGTCTTTGCTTAGTTAAATTTATGGAGTAGCTTGGAAAATGATGCAACGTCGCGTAAAATCCTCCGCGGGAAATATCGTGCAAGCGAACGTATATTACACGATATATGCATATAGAGTAGTACGCCAGACCCAAAACATCAGCAAAATGTTTCATGTAATGTTTTGGGTCAGTGAAATGTTTCAGTGGGGTAACCCTCAGATGATCTGAGTCGCCATGACTCTCTCTGTCAGGGTCCGCCTGAGCGCAATCCGAGTCATGAGAGGGCCAAGCCGCCAAAGCGCTGTCATGAGTACTGTAAATATTTATTAGCGCAAAGAATCGTTTCCCCAGCTAATTGGACTGCTTACTACATAATGCCAAATGTCACAATAGCGTCGAGACGGACTGACATCTCAGTGCCATATTGACGGGCCCAAGTCACTAATGACCAGGGTAGCCTGGTCACATGCTCACTGTCTGCAGCGGGATCTTCGTTCGTCACCGGGCATGTTACAGATCTACTTGAAACCAAAAGACACGCCACGGAATTACGGATAATCACGACATTCCATGTCGCTGGATTGTCAGGCAAGAATGCGTCAATGCGGTGAGGCCAAAACAAAAAAGAAAAACGCAAAAAGAGATCTGATCAGGCTGATATGCAGGTCATTTCAATGTTTCAGCAAGGATAAGTCTTGGCATTCAGTCTTTTCCAACCTGTTGGGCCTCAGAGCAATATCCCCAGTGGAGATTTCACCATTGATCGACGAAATAAAAGACCGCCCAGAGCTTCTTCATCGTTACAAATGCCTTACAAACCCTCAATCTTTAACCTCGGAACATTCGGTAAACCTGTCAGTGTCACCAAACCCCTGCTCCCATCAAAAAACCTCTCCACTATAACCACATGGCATATTGTGATCGGCAGTTATGCCAACCAGGCCGCACCGACACTCACGCTCGCCCGCAACACGCTGCGGCAGTTTGACGCCTCGATCTGGTTGGTTGCAGCTCAGCGCAGTAAAACAACGATCAGCGGTAATCTTCAGGTCCAGGGTATCATTGCCTCCGCAGATCAGGCCCGAGCGATTACAGCTTGAGGAAAGAGATTCACGATTAGATCATCGGTCTGCAGGCCATTGGATGTGCAATTATAAGCTCAAGCTCGTCGATCTCTTACAGTTGTGAGACAGAGTCTGTGAGAGCTGAACCCTGAGCCCCTCCGTGAAGTGCTATATTTAAATGCCCTTGGGGTCCCCCAGTGTGAGGAAAATATGGTTCTAATGACTCCAAACATATGTTACAGTTCGTCTTCGTCGACAGTGCACAATGTATATCCGTTGGGCTGACGAGAGTCATCTGACCATGGATACTCGCTCAATGCCAGCGGATAGTTCATCCCGCTCGGTAGAGATTCAAGCTATTCTCATTACCTTCTCCATTCTTTCCACGATCACCGTCGCATTGCGACTCTATGTGAGATACAAGGTTCTGCATTCTCTCGGCTGGGATGATAGAGTTATGGCTACTGCCCAGGTCCTTACAATTGCAGCTGCGGTGGCTATTGGTCTAGGTAGGCTTCATCAACGTTGTTGTGGAGGTCAAGTGCTGACGTGCGTGTAGAGAATAAATATGGGCTTGGACATCATACTTGGGAGCAGTCGAAGGAGAATTACGTTGCTTACATGAAGGTCAGTTTCGCTTCGATATGGCCTCAACTCATGCTGACATTTGGTAGGCGTTTTATGCTTCCGTCATCGTATACAATGTCGCCATGTGTCTTGTCAAAATCGGAATCCTTCTTCAATACCGACGAGTCTTTGCCATACCGGTCTTACAGTCGTTAACATTCTACGGACTCGTCATCATGGTCGCATGGACCATCACGATCGCTTTCCTCAATACTCTCATTTGTGTACCCGTCGCCAAGTTCTGGAACTCAACCCTAGATGGCCATTGCACCGACCCTTTGACGGTCTGGTACGTCATGGCTGGCTTCAACCTCGTCTCAGATATCACTGTTTTCTGCATGCCGTTACCAGTCATCGGAAGCTTGAACCTTCCGAAGAAACAAAAGATTATGCTGTTGGCCATCTTCAGCATTGGCTTCCTGTAAGTAGCTCAATCGTTTCTACCACGCTGTTGCTAACATCACCAGGACTTGCATCATCTCGATTATTCGCATTCGAACACTCAAGACAGCTGCTTCAACAAAAGATCCCAACTGGGATAACGTCGACGCCGCGATATGGTCATTCCTCGAAGTCACCCTGGCTATTATTTCCTCATGCCTACCTACCCTCCGACCACTGTTCTCCAAGATCATGCCCAGGCTCTTTGCGTCCTCATTCGGCCGAAGCAGCAACCGTGTATCACAATACGGCTATACTCGAACACGCAGCAGTCAAAATCTACGTAGTATGTCTCGAAGGCGAACTCAAGAGATCAGCCATGACTCAATGGAGGATACATCCACCTTGCGAAAAGATGAAGTACCTCTTCCATCAATTACCAAACACTACCGAACATACCCTGGTGTCAGTGTTAGTATTAAGGCTGAGCAGGGACAGAACGGTGACGAGGCAACGTCGCAGAGTCCAATTGAGCCAAGCTCGCCGAGTCGGGGTATCAAAGCCACTACTGTCGTCACACAAGAAATCGTGGTAGAGAGACGCCTAGACGATGAATGGAGCCACGGCAGACCTAGTGACAGCGATGCAACTCTCTGAGAATGACATCTGTCCATAATCCACAAAACAGAGAAATGCCATTCTACCGCTTACTTATGAGACATGCATATTAACTATTACCTCTCCCTTTAATGTAATCTTAATACAAAACCCTTTTTTATTTATTTTTAGCCCTTCACCGTATGTTCTAGACCATCGAAGCTTAGCCCAAACTCTGTAGCTCCCCCCGGATTGAGGAAAGGCGGAAGCCTCGGGCCCTCGGCACGGGTTAGTTCAGGTCGACGGTTTGGGAATAGTTACGAGAGATCTAGTCTCTGGTCTATTCTCGTCACAAGATGGCTCGATACGAACCGATAATTGCCCGTATAGGCTTTAGCAGAACGCCACAAGTCTATGCCGGCTCGTATTCAACTTTAATCGCTATTCACCGCAATGTCCAAACGTTTTGCCATTTTGTATAAATAGCGGCTTTTGATCAACTTATTCTCAATCATCACTCTCAAGCACTTTCTCTCTCATCTACAAGACTCTCTCATCTTAAAGTACATCTTCTCACTCTTCAAAATGAAGTTCAGCATCCTCACTGCCCTTACCGCCATTGTTGGCAGCGCTGCCGCCGCTAACCAGGCTGTCGTCAAGAACGACTGCTCTGGTACCATCTATGTTCAGTCTTGGCCTTACAACGGCGGTGCTCCTGGACCTCTTGTGACCCTCAAGCCCGGTCAGAAGTTCTCTGAGAATCTCCGCTCTACTGGATCTGTACGTTGAATTCGTGTCTGCTTTCATCACTGAACTCTTTTGTACTAACAATTGTTCTAGACCGTCAAGATTGCCACCACCAAGACGCTCAGCAACCCTCTCTTCTTCGGCTACTCCTCCACCTCCAAGCCCAACTACGTTTACTACGAGTTCAGCACGTAAGTCCAATCCTTGCTCATTATGTCAATGCCATACTAACATATCTAGTCAATGGGGTAACCCCTTCGCCAACAAGCACAACATCCTCACCACTGGTAAGGGATGCAAGCAGTTTGACTGCGCTGCTGGCGATGCTTCTTGCTACAGCACTCCTAGCATGAAGAAGGTCTATGGCTGCCCTCAGCCTGCTACCATCACTGCCACCATCTGCGCCAAATAGAGGACACACTAGACAGGTCTTCTGAGCCCTTTGAACGAAGGGCTGAGCGATTGGAGGGAACAAGAATAGAGAGAAATGTATAGATCTTATGAGTTGAGGTAGTAATGCATATTTAATAACGGAAACTCCCAGCGTTAAATGAAATTGGTATTCGCGGGTCAAATGCAATGGCGATTTCTATGAATCAAGGAATGATTAGTAGACGCAAGGGTAAGATGATAATCACTTAACTGGGATGTTTCTCATGCGCCTTACAATGGTCAATTTACATCAAGCATATGTCCTATGATATCTATCCCGTGCTTCTCATAGAATAATTGAAATGCACTTGATCAATGTTTCTTAACCTAGAAACTTGTTTTCTCAGGTAAATTCCAGAGTTCATCTGTCTCACGGAAACCAGCCTCAGCCTGAAAAGATTTACCATCCAAAGCCATTCGACTTGAGTTCGTTTGCTACCTGTTCAGCCACCAACTGATTGATAGCAATTCCAGGATGATAATCATTAAACCACAGCTATCGCAGCATCAGTATACAATACCTTCACTTGAGAGAGGCTACTCACGCATGACTTCCCATCGCTGTTGTAGCAAGTCGCATCAGGTGCACCATAAGCCGTGGGGCTGTTGATAGCCTTCTTGAAAGAAACGGATGTATCAACGAGAAGTGTCTTGGCACCAGAGTTGGCTTTCTTGAACGCGCTGAGCTTTGAGGCCAACTTGCTATTGTAGAGCTTAATCGACTTGACGAGAAGAGCGTTCGAGTCGGCGCCTTGTTGGATCATCAATGGTGTCAACTCAGTTGCTGCACGTCATTAGCATAAAAGCCCCAGTGATGTAGTCCTCCTGACTTACGTGGAACGCTGAGTAGAACAAACTTGCGCAGACCAGCTTTATACAGAATCTGTAGTAACTCAAAATACCTCGTAGTAGCCTTCTCAACCACCGCGTCTGCATCCTGCAGATAGAAAGAATTACCAACGTCATTAACGCCGATCCAAACACCTGCAATGGTATTCTTTGCTGTCCAAGAAGTACCATCTGGGTGCTTACCCACAGAGTTAGAGAACTGGTTGACTTGGTCTACAAAACTCAACACAGTGCTTGCATAGGGCTTGACGATGTTAGCATCGACTGTAGCGCCTCCGTACGCAAAGTTGTATGATAGAACAAGTGAATTGTTTTGCTCTTTGACAATGTCGCCGACCCAATTCGCTCCACCGGCTGCTGTCCATCCAGGGAATGGTGGGTTGCCGAGGGGGTTGGAGGCAGAGGGTTTCGCGCCGTTGGGGTCGAAGCCTGTCTGGGAGTATGAGTCGCCACTAAGAGATGTCAATTCTTAGTCTGAAGCTGCAGTATAAAAGTACTGACAAAGTGAAGAGATAACTGATGCTTGACGCTGCGTGGACTGCAGCGCTCTGAACCAAGACGCTACCCATGGCAGCAACAAGAAATTTCGACAGCATGGTAAGAGACTGAATAAAAAAGACTAAAATTTGAATCACCTGCCCAAGACAATTTACTCAGTCTTGCCAGTTTCACACAGCGAACAACGAACTACTTATATCTCCTCAAATCCACGTTTCAGATCATAGACCCAACCTTGTTCTCTCATCCCACAAATCACAAGCTGATCTTATGACCAAGGAATGGCAACGGAAGATCTTGTTTAAGCATAATGTCTGGAAAGGGATAGACGGAGCTGGTCCGAGGCGGGGTATAACATATTTGGATTGGGAGATCGCAGGAAATGCCATGATTGCGGCATGCAGATCATACATTGAAGCTTTCAGTCGGCAACTGTAATTGGTACGGAAGAATAATTTCCGTGGACAGATCTGTGTGATCCCGTCGGTCCGGTCTTGATATCGCTTAGCTTGTTAGTCTGCATGATATACTATATAGTGTATGAAGGCTCGTGGAGAGGAGGGCGATTATAATAATGCCAGAAGGTTTGCAGCTTCCATGGTGTATCATTTATACACAAACTTTGGAGATGGACATGTTGATCTCCAGGACAACAAGGATGAATTGCTGGGATCTCCAGTTAATGGATCCAACTTAATTGCTTTACTGGGTAACAATGTCACATGTCCTTATCTGGGAAATCAAATCCTCTTCTTTGTCTGGTCATAAAGTAAGGCAATTCTTTAGCGCTGCAAGTTATGTCAAAATATTGTGGCACGTTATTGGTATGTCACTCAAGGCCATTTTGGCTGCTTGATGCAGGGTAGCTAGCTGTCTCCAAGCTATTGTTGAATTGTCCCTGTACGAAAAAGGTGTCTGTCTGGGATCTTCAGAGGACAGCTGCTCCAATCGTGCGATATTCACTCTGATAAGAGATGTATTCTAGCTTCCCTCTAAACACATTTGTGGCAGCTGGTAAAGAACGTGCTGGTCCATGTTGCAAGTGCATATATGTTGACAAAAAGGACTGTACATCAGCTATGCGTGTCTTGGTGTCAATATGTTAGTGCTTTCTTTCACCCTCAAGCGAGCCTGGGCACTTTTGAATAAACCAAGCAGGGATCTCGACCCAGATGCGGGGGACTTGATGCAACCAACCAGTAACCAAGCATAAATTACCAACATCTCGTCTGCCGAAAAGCCGTGATTTATGGAGTCAAACCCATCGACAAATAAAAAGCTCAGCAATGCTGTTTACCACGTGGAAGCGGCTATTGGCTTTATCGCATTAATACATCTTGACGCGAGGCTTTAAGCTGAATCCGTTATCATCGGCCGTAGAAGCTTATCTTAGCTTGCTTATCACGTTTCATCGTAATCAGCCTTGATTGGGCAGGGTTGCAGATTCACAGGGGCAATGGTGAAGCTAAACTTGTTACTGCCACCGGCGAGAGCCGTCAGATCCGATTGTTGTTAATATTCTTGGAGGTTGCGATGATTTGAGATGACGATCCGGCAGCTGAGTTCCGAGCACATGGGGAGGTCCGCGATGATAGGAATTATATATACCAACGTTGCATTTGACCTCAAAACAGGAATGACAGGTGTAGATTCTTTACTGCTCTCAAAAGTCTCTCTTTTGCAGCCGCCTCACTAGGTTCATCATGAAGTCCCTCGCTGCCCCCAGCCTCCTGGCCGCGCTCCTCACGACACCCGCTCTCTCCAAGCCCGTCGTCGATGAGAAGTATCCCTACAAAGGCCCAGCAGTCCCCGTCGGCGATTGGGTCGATCCCACCGTCAACGGCAATGGAAAAGGATTCCCTCGTCTCGTTGAACCTCCAGCCGTGAAGCCTGGTTCTTCAAACCCCAGCAACAACGTCAATGTTATCTCGACGTCATATACGCCTGGCGGTATCAACATTCACTACCAGACACCTTTTGGACTCGGTGCTGCGCCGGCGGTTCATTGGGGTACGAGTAAGTCTGAGTTGAAGAATAAAGCTACTGGTTCGACTACCACGTAAGTTCCCGCTTCTTGGCATTTACCCGATTCGTCTGCGCGTTGAGTTGTCATTGGCTTACGATTTCTAGCTATGACCGCACGCCGCCTTGTTCTGCTGTCAAGGCTGTTACGCAGTGTAATCAGTTCTTCCATGATGTTCAAATCAGTGATCTCAAGCCTGGCACGACTTACTACTATCAGATCCCTGCTGCTAACGGCACCACCAAATCTGATGTCCTTAGCTTCACTACCGCTCGCGAAGCAGGTGACAAGTCAGAGTTCACCATCGCTGTTCTCAACGACATGGGCTATACTAACGCCGCTGGTACTTACAAGTATCTCAACAAGGCAGTTTCCGACGGCGCTGCGTTTGCATGGCACGGTGGTGATCTGAGTTATGCTGATGATTGGTTCTCCGGCATTCTGCCCTGCGAGGATGACTGGCCTGTTTGCTACAATGGATCTTCAACTGAGCTTCCCGGCGGCGGTCCTATTCCCGATGACTACAAGACTCCTCTTCCCAAGGGCGAAGTGGCTAACCAGGGAAGTCCCCGCGGTGGCGACATGAGCGTTCTGTACGAGTCGAACTGGGATCTTTGGCAGCAGTGGCTCAACAGCATCACCCTCAAGGTCCCTTACATGGTTGTCCCCGGTAACCACGAAGCCACCTGCGCTGAGTTCGATGGCGGCAACAACACGCTCTCTGCTTATCTCGACAACGACAAGAGCAACGCAACCCAGGCTAACATGACGCTGAACTACTACTCCTGCCCCCCCTCGCAGCGCAACTTCACCGCTTTCCAGAACCGCTTCCACATGGCAGGCGACAAGTCCGGCGGTGTTGGAAACTTCTGGTACTCTTTCGACTACGGTCTAGCCCACTTTGTGTCTATCAACACAGAGACAGATTACGCCAACAGTCCCGAGAAGCCGTTTGCTGCGGATCTCAAGGGCGATGAGACGCATCCCTTGGCTAATGAGACTTATGTCACTGATTCTGGCCCCTTTGGCGCTGTGCATGGTTCTTATAATGATACCAAGAACTATGAGCAGTATCAGTGGTTGGCTAAGGATCTTGAGAGCGTTGATCGATGCAAGACCCCTTGGGTTATTGTCATGGGCCACCGTCCTATGTACAGTTCTGAGGTTGCCAAATACCAGGTTAACATCCGCGCTGCGTTTGAGGATCTGATGCTGAAGAACAATGTCGACGTCTACATTGCTGGGTGAGTCATATCTTAGCCAACCTCCTCACAACACATATACTAATGTTAGACAGTCACATTCACTGGTATGAGCGTCTTCAGCCCATGGGCCACAACGGCACCCTCGACTCTGGCTCCATCATCAACAACAACACGTACAAGACCAACCCCGGCAAGTCAATGGTCCATCTCGTCAACGGAGCCGCAGGCAACCTCGAGAGCCACAGCGTTCTCGACGGCGAGCCTCGTCTCAACATGACCATGTTCCTTGACCAAACTCACTTTGGTTTCGCCAAGTTGACTGTTCACAACGAGAGTGCGCTCTCTTGGCACTTTATCCACGGTGACGGTGGTGTTGTTGGTGATGAGCTTACTGTCTTGAAGGAGAGTGCTTCCAAGTGCTCTGCTTCTGGAAACTCTTCTTCGCCTGGAGGTGCTAGTGGCACAAAGGCCCCGGTTGCTACCCCTACTAGTGCTGGTACCAAGACATTCGTCTCTGGGGTTCTTGGCCTTCTCGCTCTCGCTCTGGCTTTGTAAAAATAGGTATAGATAGTATCTTCGTTGTTAGACATTCTTCCCGAGACGGCTCGTGATACATAATCACAAAATTGAGTCGATTTTAATCTCATTTAGGTCAGTCATATGGCCTCGGACAACGTGCTACGTGATCAAGTCCTGGACTGATAAGAAGAGACTAAGGCCCAGCATGACTTAGGTTCTTGCGCACACTCACCAATTTTTGCCAGGTACATGATGATATGACATAGGTCTTCGCGCGCATTGCAGTATTTATCCGAACTCAGACATTTTATATCATTGGCACGTAGCCCATGCTTTCCTTTTATACCAACCATCCCTCGCCAGCTGTCAATCCCTCTTTCGTCACAGCCCAACCACTTTTGGCATAAAGAGCAACGCCGCATACGTCAGATCCTCTGTGCAACAACGGGATGCGACGAGATATTCCCCAATGAGGAACACAAAAGGGTCCAAATGACGTAGATAGTGCCGGATCAGCTCGGCAGATATCGAGCTAAAATGATCTTGGCAACTTGTAAGGGCAAGATTTTCGCTTACGCCTTGCTAGCTGAGAGCTGATGTCTCACCTTGAACGGATCGATGATGCCCGTGTGACTTGAAAACGGATAATATTTTATGACTGCATCTCAATAACTTCTCAAATATTGGACTCAGACTTTCTATACCTTCTTGCGCAAGCCTTCATCGCAAATCAACTAATTCCTCATACTACCTTTTATCGTGAAAACTACCGACTTTAGCATGGTCATTATCGTTACTGGTGTAAGCGAGCCTATAGCAGCGATGCAGAAACGCAAGCTAATCTTATCGACAGGGTGCCGGGTTCCTTGGCTGCAATTTAATCCAGCTGCTTCTCGAGAAGAACCACGAAGTCGTCGTGATTGATTCACTATGGACCGGATCTCAAAGCACCCTCGATAATTTCCGATCGGACAAGCGAGTGCGATATATCCAGTGCGTTTAGTTCACCCCGACACCTTACTCAAGTGCTGATATTTTATAGAGCCGATGTACGAGATCCGTTGCCATGGATAGACAACGTCGAACAAATCTACCATCTTGCGTGTCCTGCGAGTCCAGTACATTTCGAGTCTCAACCGATTGATATTTTGCAAACCTGCTTCAATGGTGCCTCAAATGTTTTGGACTATGCGTTGAAACACAACGCTAGAGTGCTGCTCGCTAGTACATCAGGTATGAGCTCTCACCATGAAGCCTGGCTATGAGGCTAACTGATGGCATTGTAGAAGTCTACGGCGACGCACAAATCGCTTGCCAACGCGAAGACTACCGAGGCAACGTCAACTGCTTCGGCCCACGCGCCTGCTACGACGAAGGCAAGAGAGTCATGGAAGCCCTCGGATACGCCTATCAAGCCGAACACGGTCTCGAAGTCCGCATCGCACGAATCTTCAACGCCTACGGCCCCTTCATGGAGCCAGAAGACGGACGCGCAGTACCTAACTTTATCATGGCAGCTCTCAAGAGAGAACCAATCACGATATTCGGCGACGGACACGCCACGCGCTGCTTTCAACACGCTAACGATTGTGTTCGTGGTTTGGAGGCTCTGATGAATAGTGATTATCATGGACCGGTTAATATTGGCAGTGATCAAGAGATGGAGATTAGTGAGATTGCGGATATAATATCGAGAGTTGTGGCGGAGAAGACTGGGTATGAGGATCCTGTTAATGTGCAGTTACTGCCGAAGAGGGAGGATGATCCTATTAGAAGGAAGCCAGATACGAGTCTTGCTGAGAGGGTTTTGGGTTGGAAGCCTAGGGTTTCGCTGGAGGAGGGAGTAGCTTCGACGGTTGACTGGTTTATCCAGAGGGAGAACGGCATTTCGAGCAGGCTTTAGAAAAGCATGAAGCCTCTGTTTTATGACTAATGAAAGATTTGTGATTTTGTATGTCGCTTAATGATGTCTTGGCCGCTAGTTTTGTATACCACTGTTTAAAGTGATGAAGGTTTCACTCTGCCCTATTTCTCAGCGTTGTAGACCACTAATTGAACATTCGAACGTTTGACAGAGTAGTATCGCATCTTGAACTCGTATTCGCCCCAAACTTAATTTATGCCCAACAATTCAGGATAGACTATGAAGTATGGAGTGTGTGACATGGCATGACATTCTTATTGGAACGGGGTTGATCGGAACATCGGATCGGGTGCCTCCACTACTACCCTAGATTATCTGTCCCAGTTAACCCACTACAAAGCAGCACTGAACAAACAATGAGTATTCAGAATAGCCAGGACTCGCCTAGATAGCCATTTGCATAAACACAAGATAGAGCATTGAGCGTGGCTGTCGTAGTGGCCATCCATTCAAGCAAGCCACAATATAATTCGCGTCAGCTTCACTCATCGCACGGCCATAAGGCTTATCCCCCAGCCCAACATCCCCATCCCATCCCACCGAGACCCGAAACACCGGAACGATCGGATACTCGCCGAGTCAGCGCCAACCGCCCTTCACAAATGCCGAACATAATCTCACCACCAAAAGCCAACGCTACAGAATTGCCGTGATCTGTGCGCTTTAGACTTTGAGGCTATGTAACCCGGACCTATGCCCCCTCACTGGTGGAAATTCGAAACATGGGGCGTTCAAAGGGCTAATCAAACTCTATAACGCTGACGCGCTCTCCCTTCTAGAAAGTGTCCTTTTAGCTTCTAATTAAACTTAATTCACCAAAAAGGGTCGGCGGCACTGCGTTGAACGGAGGGCGATATTTAAACCGCTGCATCCCGCTATTTTCTTCTGTATTTTGGCTCATCAACCTCCAACGGTCTTTCATTCTTTAATTCCTGTTTTTGCAAATATCTACACTCCTTTAAACAACGTCACTCATTTTTATCCTCTAATCATGCGCGTTACCACCCTCCTAGGCCTGAGCGCCTACGCCGTCGCAGAGGCGAGCTGTTCGCGCAACATCATTTACTACGATCAATGGCACACCAAGGATCTGCCCCCCAAGGACGTCACCCACAGCGTCACCCACGTCATGATGTCCTTTGCCAACTCGTCGCTCTTCACCACTGAGCCTGCTGGCAAGTATGAGCCGTTCCAGCCTCTTAAGGAGGTCCGCGCTCTGTTTGATCACGACATCAAGGTTTGTCTTGCTGTTGGTGGTTGGGGCGACAATGCTGGTTTTGATGCGGGTCTCAAGACCGACAAGAGCCGTCAGACATTCGCTCGTGGCGTTGCTTCTACTCTTGATAGACTCGGTTTTGACTGTGTTGGTATGTACAACTGCATATGGATTTAATGGGAGCATTGGCTAATGGACTTAGATATCGACATGGAGTACCCTGGTGGTAACGGCGCCGACTACAAGCAGGTCGTCAACTCCAAGAAGACCTACGAGATCAAGGCCTTCCCCAAGCTCCTCAAGGAGATCAAGAAGTTTATCGGCTCTAAGGAGCTCTCCATCGCTGTCCCCGGTCTTGAGCGTGACATGATCGCCTACATCCCCAGCGAGACCCCTCTCATCGAGAAGTCCGTCGACTTTGTCAACGTAAGCACCACTCCTCCAGCCTTATGAAAACTACCCACTAACCATTTTAGGTCATGACCTACGATCTCATGAACCGTCGTGATCACTACACCACTCACCACACCTCGGTCCAGGGTGCCGCCCGTGCTATCGACAAGTATCTCTCCCTCGGCTTCCCCGCTCACAAGCTCGTTCTCGGCATCCCCTTCTACGCCAAGTATTTCACCACCAAGAAGGGCTACAAGTGCACCCACCCCATCGGCTGCCCCACGGAGCTTCTCGAGAACCCCAAGGATGGTAGCGACACTGGAAAGTCTGGCTCCATGACTTTCGAGGCTGCCAACTTTGTCTCTGCCCCTACCAACCTGACTGCTACTCCTGATGCTACCTGCGGTGCTGGCACTTTCTTCAAGTGCGCCACCGGATCTTGCTGTGCCGCTTCCGGCTGGTGGTATGTATCTTCTTGATCTTGACGAGACATAAGCTAACGAGTAACAGTGGTGACACCGCTGCCCACTGCGGTACTGGGTGCCAGTCTGCCTACGGCAAGTGTGACGGTACTGATATCTCTGCTTCATTCCACGAGGCTCTCGAGAAGGGCAAGACTGACACGGTCAACGGAGGCCAGTGGTACTGGGATGGTCCCAACCGCATCTTCTGGTCTTGGGACACTCCCGAGCTCATCACTGAGAAGATCAACCTTCTTGCTAAGACCCGCGGTATCAAGAGTGTCATGGCCTGGGCTCTTGCTCTTGACAGCCATGACTGGAGCCACCTTAAGGCTATGCAGCAGGGCTTTGACCGTGTCAACGCTTAGGTGCCTGGTAGCTGGCTCTGTCGGGGCCGAATTATAGACTCATAGAATAATAGCTGGGGGGTGAGGTCAAGAGATTTGTTTTGTACTGCAATAAATGAATCTTCCCTGGTGCACACTCTACTTACGCCTCATGTTATCATGGCTTGTGATTATTTTGACAGCCGGATGAGAGTGAATCAATAGGCTGTCAATACATTACCCCTTCTACTGATCAGTTAGTGAGCTTGAGCCGGGATCTCTCGGATCAGACGTGGCTTAATCCGCAATCTCGAGGCAGTGTAGGGTCGGCTATACATGCTGCTTTCTCCCATCAGCTATCTCGCAACCTCAACTCGTGGCCATGAGTTTCCCCAGACTTGAAAAGCTTATCTTGGGTAATTGTGCTGGGTAGCTGGTATACTGCCCGGATTGACTTTGATAAGAGTGTTATTTTGAGTTGATAGTCCCCACAGCTGATGGCTCACATCACGCGCCTCATTCGTGCCTTTGCTAGTGTATCAGCTTCAACATCGGTCAAAGGGTACTTCATGCCACCCGTTCTTATTGACAACCCACCCAAGGATTCAGAGATCGTGCAAACTGAACCATTTGGTTCAATAGTCCCAATTATGAAGTGGCAGTCTGAAGGCGATGCCATATCCCGGGTTAATGCATCAGACTATGATCTTGGAGTGTATATGTGAAGTAAAGATGTCGCTCATGCTCGAACCATGGCTGAGCAGTTGGAAGCGGGGAGTGTTTAGGTCAACACGCATTTCGAGGTCCCGCTGAATGTTCCGCTTGGGGGACATAAGCACAGCAGTGTTAGCATGGATTGGGGAGAGGTCGGTCTCACGGGCTGGTGTAACCCTCAGGCTTACTGGGTGAAGCATTCTGGGTGATGGAAATAGATATTATGAATGAGATCTATATCTAAGTACACCATTGAACAAGATCCTGACCACTGACTGACAGTCCCGCTACTCGTCCTTCATCACCATAACAACAACCTTTCCCTTAGTTCGACCCGACTCAACCTTCTCCCAGGCCTCTTCAAAGTCGTCCAGACCAACTACACTATCGATATGCGGCTTAAGTTGACCGGCCTCCAGAAGTTTAGTGATGATATCCAGATCTTTTCCGACCGGATCAATAACGAAGAAGAAACTGTTGACTTCCTTCTTGACATCTTCTGGACGATTCTGCTCTGGGGGAGCACAGACGCTGACAAGTGTTCCCCCCTCTTGAACTGCATACCACGCCTGAGACAGAGATGGCATGCCGATACAGTCGAAGACGAGGTCGAACTGTCGAGATGCAGGATCTTGGGCAACCCACTCTCCGATGCTCTGCTTCTTGTAATCGACGGTCTCAGTCGCACCAAGTTGTCGAACGAAATCAATGCTCTGTGTTCCAACAACTCCTGTGATAGTCTTGACCCCAGCGATGCGAGCGAGTTGTACAGCCCAGCTTCCAACCCCCCCGGCAGCGCCATTGATCAAAACCCGGATCTGGCCATTCTTCTCCCGCGCAGCCTCATCCCCCTTCAAAGCCTCCGGATCCAACCCTCCCCTAGCGAACAATCCCTGATAGGCAGTAAGTGCACTAATAGGACTCGCCGCAGTTTCAGCCCAAGTCAAGTTCTTAGGCCTAATCGCAAGCTCAGAGACTCGTGCAAGAACATACTCAGCACCCGCACCAGGACGGTTCGCTTCAATACGAGCGTAGACCTCGTCGCCTGACTTAAAGCCGCTGTTGTCTGGGGCTGAGACGACTGTTCCCGCGAGGTCTTGGCCAGGAATGGGGATCTTTTCGCCGATGAACTCGGGTGCCCAGAGGGCCCAGTCGAGTTCGCCCTTGCAGGGACAAGTAGCGTGGACTTTGACGAGGACGTCTTGAGGATGGGTTGGGGTTGGGACGGGTTGTTGGGATGAGAGGATGAGTTTGTGGGAGTGTTTGTCGGCCTGAAGAATAGCCTTCATTGTAGTTGGGAGATTAGAGGATGCCATTTTGTGGTGAGAATAGAGTATTGTATATTATGCTGCAATCTTGCAATGTTGTTTGTTGGAGATGATATGTGATGAGAAGTTTGAGAATAGCATAACTGTATCAGCGACGCCGCAACACATAAATACTTTTGGTATCTTACAAAAATTAATACTCAACATTACACTATCTCCGTCTCATTCCGGAAACTGTATATTTTCCATCGTCATTCCCGAAGCCCGTCAGCAAAAAACGCCACTAAACGGTTTCCCGTGTATCGATTACCCGGATACCCGATGTCAGCCTGCATGTCAAGCGACACCAAAAACCTGGCCACGCAGCATCCGGGCCAATCATATGTCCTCAAATACTCCTCGGAGAAGCACTATCGCGTGTTTGTCAGCTCGCGCTCGGCTTGGTAATAACTTAAAACGCGAGGTTGATCAACGGAACTCTGATGGTATACAGGATTGATTGATTGATACTTAAAGCTTATGACGCCTCAGCAAGACATATCAAGCCGCACTTGTGTTTGAGGCTTGCCACTGGGCTTGATGTCATAAATCACGATGTGGACTGAAATAGTCTGAATGAGGTTATCCTGAAATTAACCTCTAATAAAGTGAGTCTATTATGTATCAACATAAACTGTATACACCCCCGCCTTTTCAATTGCATACCCTTCAAAGTCTTTCCATCTTTTAGACCCCATTCTCATCAGCCTCTCCCGTTCCCTCCTGACATCTCGGTCAGCCTCATCCCAGTCGAAACACTGTCGCTATTCCAAATGCGCTCCTCCTCATCATCAGTCACCGAAGCAGCTGGCGCCGAGCTCGGATCCAGGTCGACAATTCGTTCAGGTCTCTCAGTAAGACTACTCCTACCAAGAATGAACCGACCGAGCCATGGTAAGAACTCTTTGAGTTGGAAGCTGATTAAATCCCTCTTGCGCTGGTCGAAAACCGACCCTAGTGACTCAAGAGGCACGCCACTGGTTTCTTCCATCAGGAGAAAGATGAGAACAAAAGCAACAACGTTCAGGCCAGCAAATACCCCAAGGGTTCCCCCAAATTTGATACCAGCGACCAGTAGGGGCTGTAGCCACGCCAGGAGGCCGGCGAACAGAAGGTTGATGGATATTGCAAGCGACGCGCCCTGTTGCTGACGTCAGCGGGTTCTCTTCGTTTGGAGCAAAAGGTCAACTTACAGTGTCACGGAAAGCTAAAGGAAAGCTCTCCGCAGCTAAGACGAACGGCACTGGTCCCATTCCGGGACTGTAAAACACTGTATGGACTGTCATGAGTGTAAGCGATACTGTCTCAGGTACAATAGGTTCATAACCTACAGTAGATCCAGAAGGCTACCACCTCGTTCCTCGCCTTCTCATTCACTGCATAAAAGCTTATTGCAGCTGCCATCAAGGTCAAGGCCATGCCTGGGATCGTGAACAGAAGAACTTTCCTTCTTCCCAGAACGTCTATGGAGTGAATTGCAGGCAAGCAGAACAAGAAGTTCAACAGACCAAAGATTAAGTTGTATAGCATGGCCTTGGAGATTTGATCATCTGTTGGCTGATCGCCTGGGCCGAGGCCAACAAGTGTCGTCCCACCGTAGAATGCCATAAGGTTAACTGCGTAGTGTCAACGAAGCCATGACGTTTAAACAGGTTGATCGACTCACTTCCAGAAAGCTGCTGCGACAAAGCCACAATCCCTGTTGTAATAGCTGCATTTCGAAGGCGATGGACTTTCAGTATTCTCCAGTACTGCAGCACATAATGACTGATAGCCCCAACCACTGGCGTTTGAAGTTTTGGGATGGCCTTGATGCTATCGTATTCTTCGTTTTTGAACTCACTGTCTATTCCCTTGTATGTCAAGTACAAGTCTCTGACAGCTTGTATCTGTGACCGCATGTATCAGACCTTGTTCAGCGGTACAGATCATGAAGGGGGAAATGTAGAGTTATACAAAGAGAAGCATGGGCAAGTGTTACCTTGGTGTTGCGCAATCTCAACAAAGAGGCATATGCCTTTTCAGGGCTATACTTTCTTGAGCCGGGCATCAAGTAGTAGCGGAATGACTCGGGGCATTTGGCGACAGTGTACATGAGCATAAGCGCAAACACTGCTGGAGATGCCAGAATCAAGCGTAGTTTTAGCTTCTTGTCATCAATCTGGTTCAGACAGATATTGACCACAAAAGACATCATGATGCCAAACGAGACCCTAACAAGCAAGCCTATCAGTTATGGTATCACTGAGATGTTAGGGTGGTTGACATACCATAGCTGCCATAACAGAACGGAGGAGCCTCTCCACGAGCCAACTGCTGTTTCCGCTGCGAGGATGGGGGTACTAGTAGCTTTCAAGCCCATACCGACACCACCTATTAGTCGAATGCTCCCGAGAACTAGCCAAGCATTATCATTTAGCGTAATACAAGCCGAGCCAACGGATGCCGCAAAGATGAGAAAGGATGCAACGATAATGACACCACGGCGACCAAAAAGTGAACTCATCGGTGCAGCAAGAGGACATCCTCTGTTATAGTCAGCTACCAAGACATGAGTTGCGAGAAACCTCTACTTACATAACGGCAGCGCTGAGGTATACTGCGGCATTGGCATAGGCGAACTGCGAGTTGACAGGACTACCAGACTCTTTAAGCCACTGATCAGCAAACAGATTTGCGCCGTTCTGACTGCTCTGGACAAAGCCCTGGAGAAAGGCACTCAGACTAACGGTGAAGATGACCATCCACATCCCGTTCTCAGAGAATGAATGGTCAATCTCGTTGATCAGAGCGCGTTTCTCGACGTTGTTGAGAGGTATGACCGTGTTTGTAGTATCGTTGATGCCTGAGCTGTCCTTTCCCATAGCTTCGCGGATGGCATTCTCGATATTGTCCTTCTGCTGCCACGTCGCGGCTGCGTCTTGGACTTCTCGTTCGGTGGGATAGGGTCGGAGGCCGGTTAGAGTTTGGGAGGTATCGTCATAGAACTTCCGGACATCGGCGTGGAGCTCCCTTTCTGTCATGTTGGCTGTTGTGGTCAGTTCTGGTTTCAAAACGAGGGGGGTAATTGACATGCTTACCCAGAGCATTGTGATAGCGACGTGGTCGTCGAAGAGATACCATGTTGGGCCGTGAGCTCAACGGTAGATGGAGTGAATAAAGGTGCTCGTGAATTCAAAGATCGGAAAACTTGATGAATTCCTTTACATGTAGAGAAGAGAAGGATGATGGGTTAACTTTGCCTTGATTGGGGAGATCTCTTATTTTTAAGCTTAAGTCTCCATTGCAGTTTGAACCCGGCAGTCCTTCTTGATCCTGCGGCCGGCACAGATGCAATGAGGCTCTGCCTTACCGTTCCTCTAAACGCGCTCTCACTGTTTGCCTTAAGCCACAAGTTTCACCACAACCGCCACAACTGGTAGCTGAAAGCTGAAAAACCTGACCGGTGAATGCAGAGCCCCGATGTTTTAGAAGTGTAGTTATAACCACGGCCAATAAGGATCTCGTACGTCCCGTGGTGCATAAACTTGAAACAAGGCTCTGGTGCTGTGCGACCCCAAACGAGTCATTCAGATGACTGCTCAGACGCCAAGGCGGTCTAGAGGGATATTTCAGAGATCTTGGCCTCTGAAAATCAGGCTCTGAGCATGTAAACATTTTCAGCCACAGAAGAATTCTCGTGTCGCCTTGTTGCCTTGTTTATTTAGGGAGCAATGTATATGTCATATCATCCCCGCGTTACGGCCTGTGCTTCTGACCCGCTTTCACCCCAGGATTTCCCCGGGTTCTTCTCTCATCTTGTCCCTCTCATCCTCTCTTCGATCTGCTAGTTAGACCGCTTTTTCTCTATCCAAGCTTCCCCGCTTGTCTGCATACTCAGCTCAGTCCCGTATTGTTAAAGCCCTCCTACTCGGACAATCTCCATGTCGGGGACTTTGGATGCAGCGGGACTGGCGCTTGCCGCTACCCAGCTTTGTTTTAACCTAGCTAATGGACTTTATCGGCTCATTAATGAGATCAAAGACGCCAGTAAAGATGCTAGTAAGTCAACTTAAGACGGTCACTGGAACACAGGCTTATGAGTCATTAAAACTAATGATTGCGATATAGAGATAATGCAGGACACTCTTTCGTCCCTCCATACACGCCTCGACCAAGTCCGGGCGCTATTTGATGCAAATGTACCGCAATCACCGCTAGAGAAGGACTGCCGTGATTCAATTGACCAAACTCTGGAGATCATCAACAGAGACCTGTTATTACTCACTGGCAAGCTCCATATCGATGTCATACTCGAGGCAAAAGGAATCAAAAGGCTTGAAGCTTGGTATGTTCTTCAAAGAAAGTTCCGAAGAGATGATATTACGAATATCAAGGAACGACTGGCTGGGTCCGAGGAGATTTTACAGTCGCACTTCTTGATGCTGTCAATGTACGTTTGGCTACTAAAGTCCAAGAAAAACGAGATGCTAACTTTAAGCAGCTACGTCGGTTACAAGACGCGAGATGAAGTAATCCATTTCAAGGCCCTCTTGAGACCAATTCTCGAAAAGTTACTCTTTTACGCGACATTCACAGAGGAGCGTCAAAGGAACCAAGTCGCTGAGTCACGTTCTATCAGACGACTTCAACATGCACATGGCGCAGGTAACATCCTTCCTGAAGCTGAATCCGACCAGGGTTATCATGATGCATTCAAAAGATGGAGTGTCAAATCTAAGGACATGATAATGTCCATTGCCGATCTCCCGTGGCATCAGGTATCAAACTCGAACTACGTCCCATCTATTATGAACGAGAGCCGTGATGGTGCAAGCGCTGTACCTAGTACTAGGGACGCGGAAGAGACGGCTGGGCCATCTCCATCCTCAAGGCTTGGCCTGGGTCTTTCGTGTGTCGAAGAGGTACCAGACGAGCCCCCAGAAGACACGACAGAAGAAATTCTTGATTGGTGCAAAGAGCAAGGCTACCCTGTCAAGGCTTCCAATTTTAGTCACGATCGCATCTGTGAGATGGCTCCCAGCGCGTTGAAGGGCACCGCACCTATCCACCAAGCTATCAAGACAAACGACATGGCTGTGTTGGAGAAGATGTTATTACACGATTGCAACATTGAGGTCCGCTTGGAAGATGGTATCCAGGACCTAACGCCCTTCCTCCTGGCATGTTCTGAGCTAAACGCCCCTGCAGTCAAGCTTCTTCTTGCCAAGGGTGCCAAATCTGACGCGACGGACCGTACGGGTAAGACAGGTCTTCACTTGTGCCAGAGTTCAAAATTCGAAGGAAGACCCGTTGCAAAGCTTCTTCTCAAAGATCCTAGGGCCATGGCCCTGGATGTCGATGCTCATGACCAGTTTGGCATGACAGCGGCACACATAGCCGCTCGAGTTGGAGATGTGAGAATGCTGGAGTACCTCTTGCTCGATCAACATGGCAAAAGGGTTGCCAACGCAAACGCACAGCAACAAGATGGGTCAACGCCACTCATGGTCGCCCTGAAATCCAATATCTCCAACAAGAAACAAGTTGTTGATGTGCTATTGAGATATAGCGACTTGAGTGTCAAGAACAAGAACGGCGAAGATGCTAAGAAATTGGCGCCAAGGGAGATTCGCAGGCATCTGGACAACAAAAGGCCTCGGAGGATAAGTGAATCTACGACGGTTGTCTCGGGGACATCGGTAGAAACGAGCGAGGAGTCCTGCAGTGGCTGTAAGCGGCATTGTCCCCAATTGAAGGACTGCAAGCTCGCTCTCGCGGAGTCGGTGTTTTCACCGGCTTGGAAAAGGCCGCTGAGAAAGTATTCGGATGATCTGTCTAGCATGGCAGTGGGGAGTAGCTCAAGCATACGCCAGGCTTGATGCATATTACTCATATTTGTACTCTGACTTATGAAACAGTTGATATACATGATGAACCTCCAATATTAATTTTAGCTATGCCTATGGCACTTGCGCCCTGGCCGGACCTAGGAAGTCACTTGAGGGGTGCTTCTCTGGGAGCAGTTCATGATATGTGATTAGCGTTTTGCTTGGTTCGTATCGTGCTTTATGACATCAAGCTAATTCGTCGCAAGCTCCTCTACACCACGGTGAAGTCAATCCTGTATGGCATCAGATTTCTGGGGAAATGGGAGAGTCTGATGAGACAATTAGCAACGGAAAGAGGGTGGAATTCCGAAGACTGTGTATCTGAAATAGCAAGTTGTCGCATGGCATAGGGCATCTACGTGCCTCATGATAAGCAAAACTTTATACTAAATGCAATCTAATAATAACCAGAGCGAGTTTATTTCAGGAGAATCACTATAGATATTCACTACCAGAATGCAATAAACTTAGTCTCGATACTCTCCCTCACTTCCTCCTTCTCACTTACCGGCAGATGAAACGAACAATAATGAACCCCTCCCGCTATGTCACTCCCGTCCTTCTCACTCTCAGTATCCATAATCTTCATCAGCAGAACCTCATCTGGAGTCTGGTCGCTGATCCAGTACCACTTGTGCTTTGGATTAGCCCTGGTCAGTAGCACATCCGACTCGAATGTCCCATGCACCCCCGGCGGGTTTCGCCAGAAGCTAACGCCGTCTTCCTCATCTGCTGTCCAGTAGTCAACAAAGGCCATTGGATCCCGCTTGACAGGTTTGAGTGGACGCCAAGTGGTATACAAAGCCCACCGCCTGCCTTGGTAGTTCTTCGCTCTACCGCCAGGCAACTCAGCAGCCTCATCGCCAGCCTTGATAATATCATCAGCCTCGTCAATGAGCTCTTGGCTCCAGTTGAGAAGAGTGTTCCATGCGCCGGATGGACCCCAGTCCTTATGAGGCTTACGTACTGGGCCCTCCTCCTCGCCCTTTTGAAAGCCTTTGGCCCTTGTGGTAGGCAGCTCATGCTGGCCTTGAACAGTTTGACCGGCTCCCCCTTCCTTACCGCCCTTGGAGGGCATAGGGTAGGGAGGCGCAAGCTCTGGCTCCTTGAATGGAACATTACGAGCCGAAGCAAGCAGGATCATGACCTTCTTGGCTCCAGTGACAGACTTTGCCAGTTCAATGATCTCAGGGTCATACACTTCCTTGCGGACGACTGGGTCTGTCCACGACGAGTGATTATACGGCGGAGAGCTGACCTCTGATACGTGCTTAACCACCTGGAAGCCATTGCCATCTAGGGTAAATGACGAGACTGAAGGGCGGATATCAGTCACTGCTACGACGTGCTGAGTGCAGTCTTCAAGCGTAGTGACACCGGCGATTGGGGAGGTTGGAAGAGCCGGTCCGTTATGGTAGGCTATGGTAGCAGTGACATTCTTGCCAACTGGCGATTCAAGAGGAGTTTGCTGGTGAGGCATCGTGACAAGAGGGTAAACGGTGATGGGTGGGTTTGAGTTGATTGACAGGAGATGGTGTAAGAAGCAAGACGTACGTTGAGGCACAATGTAACTCTGGTATCTTGCATCTATCTAAACGGCCAGCGAAGTTCCCCAGTGTATAATGCTGTACCAAAGTTGCGAATGCCAAGTAGCTACTACGCCCTGCATATCATGGGCTTGGATCGGCCGACAAGATACTGTCCCGGGTAACATCTTCCGCTTATTCGGCCCGAGGTTTTGTCAAGCTTCCATTGAATTCGTTTTCGGAATCTGAAAAAGTGACAATGTAGTCTGCCGACAGAAGACGAATGATCTGACAAGTCCCTTGGATGGTTGCAATTGTGCTGGGTGGCCGGTATACTGCCCAGATTGACTTTGATAAGAGTGTTATTTTGAGTTGATAGTCCCCACAGCTACGTCACGCGCCTCACACACGGCTGATAACCATCAGTAGGGTTGCAGTTCCGGACCCCTGGGTGTACCCATGGCATATGCATGCAACCCCCCAGAATAGACGCAAGACCTCCTCTTTTCAAGCTCCAATGCGACAGCGGGCCGGCTCAGATCGCCCGAGTAATTATACACGCCAAGATTATGCGTAGTCAATATGGGGATGCCCGAAGCAGGAGCTGAATATGGAATGTTTACCTCGGCATTTGAGTAGTGCCACGTAACCATTGTCCATAAAGTAATCTGGGGGATGAACCGACAAGTGGCTTCATATGAGGATGTCAGGGTGTGCTGTTTAGCCATCCGCGGCGTCTCTACTTTCGGGGTCAAACGTGTCCCCAGACTCATAGTATCCTAACATTTTCTCACTGTCTTTCCCCATTTACTAGATTTTTAGTACTATGTAACAGAGCATTTGGCTTTCATTTGGGAACAAACTAATTTGATTGATATTGAGTCAAGTTAGAAATCGCTGACATCTAGGGGAGGATAGTGTAGATCGTATTGACAGACATGACCTAGAACTACTTCAAAGTCACTTTGAATCATTCAGAATGATATCAGGATAAAAATTGAAAATCTGTACCAGAGGACTATTTCCAGCCCTATGTATCATACTGCTCATTACTCTTCCCTCAGTGATCGCTTCCTAACGCACAGCCTGGCTCTCGGATCAGGTACCATGTCACTATCAATCGTGATATTCCGTGGTCTCCCCTTTCCATCAGGCAACTTGAACTCAAATTGTAGTAGAAGGATTGCTAAAGTCAGCTTCATTTCATTAGATGCATAGAAACGCCCAGGGCAAGCATATTTCCCATACCCAAACGCCATGTTACTAGAATCAGTCATTGAGAAGAGGTACTTCTGTGCATAATTTGAGTCTGAGCGGATCTTTGAGTATCTAAATCCGTCAAAATCAGTTGGTGGCGCTGGCCCTGGGACATGTGCTGAGTCCTGAAGCATCGCGTGAGAGGGGACGGCAATGCGAGTGCCTGATGGGAGATTGGTGCCGTCTGATAGTGTCATTGGTTGGTGGTAGATGCGATTGAATGTTACTGGAAGGTTGAGTCGGGATCCAGATAAACAGAAGGTGAAGAAAGACTTACAGAGAAACACGGGGTTGAAACGTTGCGACTCTTTGAGAAAACTGTCGAGTTTATGAAGTCGATTCAACGCCGTCTTGTCCCATCCACTAGCACCAACAACGCCTTTGACCTCCTCTCTAAGAGGCTTTGTATACTCAGGGCGAGCACACAAGTCATACATAGCATGCGTCATGGTCATTGCCGTAGTGTGAATAGATGCGAGACTCAGGATAAGCATCCGCTGAGCAATATTGTCAACCTGTTTCTCCTCCCCAGTCGCAGCTTCTACCATCCACGAGAGGATGTCCTCGTTCTCACTACCTTGCTGGGAGCGAATGATGTCACCTATAACTTTACGGCCAGATGACACGTTGCGAAGTAGTGTTCTGTAAGATGGTAGCAACGGAGCTACGAATGGTCTTAGGATATGGGGAACAACGCGGAGGATAAAACCAGTCATGAAGAGGCTCTCGCTATACTCTGCTGTGGTCGTCAACCATTCCTGATTGCGGCAGTGCTCTGGGCCGAGAAACACTCTGGCTGAGATGCGTGATATGAGCCTGACCATGATGGAAGCAATATCGGCTTCAACCCATTCGTCATCTAACAATTATCAGCATTTATGAACCCAGCTCAAGCAGCTGCGAGAGTATTACCTTTCATATCAGGCATCCCTTTAGTCAATGCATAGTCAAGTTCCTCCTTCATCACCTTAGTCAACGACACGAGCTTCGGCGTCAACCGCTGCTGAATCACACGGTTCTGCAGATCACTTTGGAGAAACACCATGCCTCGCGTGTAATCGCCAGCAAAGTCATTGATGAAGGGCTCGACCGAACGAGTCTTGTCCTGAGATAGCTTCCGGACTTCATCGATGTAGTTTGGCGGTATGATGACGATATCGGTACCAAGCTTTCTCACCTGGAAGATGGAGTCTTTGAACTGAAATGTATGAGACACAGCGAGCAGTTGTAGGGGGGACTGCTTACTTTACTGTAGCCTTGGCTGATGATAGATCCCCCTTCCCAGACAAAACGTAAACGAAGAAACCATGTAGGCTCAAAGACGCTTCGGTATCCTACAAAAGGCACATTGACTGTAGAAGGGGATGAAAGGAGGTGGATGACATATGAGCATAACCAAGCGCCAAAGGCAACGTAGATTAGCCAGTGAATATCCATTAGAGGTATTTCATCAAGACCCGAGACGAGCTGTCGGAGCAGCGTTTCATTAATGGTATTGTTCATGCTGTTGAACTTATTCATTGTGTTTTGCTGATAGTTGGTGGGAGTCAATGGAGACTGGTGTAGGTAGTTGACAGGAGGGGACGAGAAATATTGTGGGCTACGAGTTTGCTTTGTTGTGACGGGCCAAACTGCTGAAAAGAGTTGATATACCACCCTGGAGCAGTCTCAATGACAAGGCCAATTTCCCAAAGAGATCCTAGCTCTTGGGCGACGGTAAAGCTTGTTTCGAATGGTAGACTCTCCTCATAAGCGGTATCAAGTGGATCATGGGACATTACTGGGAGGACCATCGGAGGAATCGCCAACTGGATAATTTTGATTAGAATCTCCACGGGAAGATCCAGTAACCCAAGACCTGTCATCTTGGGCGTCGGTATATGATGAGAGCGAAAGTCTTTTGCCTGCCTCTCACGGTTCTCTGATTATGAGGTGTGTCGAAAGAAGACGCGGGATAATGGAGGGACACGGTATGTGGTTTGTGAACTGACGGTATTGAGGTTAGCCTGAGACTGTAGTAGAAGAGAATCAGAGCTTTCTACTTACTATTGATGTCAAAATCACGACACACTTGACGATATTTGAAAGTCGCGGTTGACAGATGGCCAAGGACGAGGGCAGAGACGATGACCAGTAGTTAAGAGTGTTGTTGATGGTGACTGGTGAGAGACGACGGTAAGTTGCAGGTCCAGATGATGAGAGAAAATCGTCAATGTTGGGAACTTCTTGTGTGCGAGCTTTCTGAAATGAAGATGGTGAGGAAAGAAAGGCTCTTGGGAGGTCGAAAGCAGAGAGATGGGACAACAAGGGCTGTGCTTTTGGCAGTGAACTTGAAATCTTCTGGCACTGGCATAAGTCAAATCATTAACCAATGGCAGTCCGGTCTCGTGGCTGAGGCGCAAACGGCACTGTTTGCTCATGCGCTTGTGAGTCAGTGAGGGTCAGTGACAGACGAACCAGCTGTTAGTGAACACAAGTACTAGCCCATTAGAAGGCTGGAGCCTTGAATATTAAGATTGACTATGAACAACAGACAACAATACTCAAGGAAGCACGGTTGTTCAATTACGAACTAAAACACTTTGTAGCTATTCTGAACATCAATCTCCATCAACGAACAGCAGGACACACGAGAACACGAGAAGACGTCAGGTTGATCAAGCTGTCCCAAAGACGCTTACCACTTCAAACTGATTTCTCTAAGCTAACGTCTAGCCCCTAGTATATCTCGAAATCCTCAACCAAATGCTCCGCATCATTAAACAGCATATCGAGGTCAAGCCCATACAAATAACATTCACCCACCAACATCCACCCACCGCTGTCCCTCTTCCTCAATAGAAACGGTTCAGTCGAACCAGGGAAGTAAACAACCCGATCCCCTGCTTTCGCTCTCGGACTCGCTAGTCCCAACGACCCCTTCTGACTAGTGAAAAGACATCGACCATAGCTCGCAAAGGTGAACCTTTTGGAGAACTCTCTGAGATCATACTCAATAAACTCAGATTCTTCATCGGACTTTTCTTCAGAAGTCGTTTCGGGGTCCTTTTCTTCTGAGTCCTTCCCGACGCTTAACCACCAGAGATAAAATTCGTGGTCGCGAAGAAACATTGATGGATCTGCTGGTTCAAGAATACCCGCACCGCAGTGTCGATACCATCGCGTGAAGCCCACGCCGGTGCCAAAGAGCTCAGAGCCATGAGTTGCTGTCAGTGTCCTTGCAAAGGCCTTGCTCAATGAAGACTTCGAATCCTTCCACTCCGGAACTAGTTTGATAGCAAGAGCCTCCCACTCCTTCATTACCATTCCGAAGCGTGTAGTTCCCGGTGCATGACCAACACAAGCTTCAAGCTCCGGCCCAACCTCCCGAATCGTATCAACCATCTTTCCCCTGATTGTCAGAGTGCCATGTTCCGAGAACTTCAAGCCTGGGAGATACTCAGTCCCTAGAAGTTCCCTGGAAAAGCTAAGCTGCGTTCCGTCTGCACACCGAACATCGTAATTCTCCTTCGCATCTTTTCGGTATGGTGCGTACCAATTCCGCTCAGGGAGACTCTTGGTCGAAGTATCCGTGAAGTCTGGGACCCAAGACGGAAGGTTTGGATAACTGCGCTTTGCACCGACAATTTCAAGGATACGAAGATCTTTGGTGAGTTTGATGACAGCTTCTGTGAACTGTCTGAAGATATCTTCCACGGGAAGGTCGTAGTCAACTGGTATGAACCCCGGTTCGAACAAACCCAAGATACCGTAGATTCTATCCCGAATCTCCGTAGTTTGACAAACCCGGCTGTACCTCAGAATGCTCATCGGATCACTCCCAACCCCAAGCATCCTCAGACTCCAAACATGACTATCTGGATCAAACCCCTTGAGCGGATGATCACCCCCACCGCTACGCGAAGTTGATAGCCCCTTAGCACCACCTGAAAAGTCAGGCTTCCAACCAGCCTCCATATTCCTCCACGGTGTCGCTTCTTCTCCACACATCATGACCGCTCCTTTCGCAAGGGCTATCTCTTGAATCACCCATGTGCGGAAGAACCAAGGTCTTTTGACAAGGGCACACCAAGCACGGCGTTTATCTTCTGGTGGAGGCGAATCGTCATGGAACGAGTCGGGGATATTGTCGTCGTTAAGATGTTGGAATACGACGTGGGAGTCATCAGCTGCGTCGCCGAGCCATACTACGACTTGACGGGCTGATTTGTAGATGTCGCCCATGATTCGGACTTGTTGGTTTCGTTCGCCGTGAACGGATTGGTTGATGCATAGGGCGTCGACCCAGAGTGTCCGGACGGTGTCGGGAGAGCGAAGATGAATGAGCGCTGAGTGGAGGTTCGGTGTGATTGAGACATCCTGATCGTCTAGTGTGATATAATTGACAGGTGTCATGTCTCCCCAGACGTAGGAAAGAGCTTCGTAGTCGGGTTGGAAAGTGATGTCGCTGTCTACTAAGCGTCCGACAAGAGGGCCTGTCCGTTTGCTTGATGGAAGCAGTTCAAGAAGTCGAAAGGAACTGCTTCCACCGAGAGGCTGATACAAATCTGTCGAGGACGCAATTCCCAAAGGAGAAGATGGCACTGGGTTATCTACCTTCTCCAGAGTTGCGTAAGGGACCTCCTGTCTGCTTTTGACCATACTCTCAATTTTCTCATCCCAAGCTTGTCTCTCAACCGACACCGTCTGCGCAATGCGCTTCCTCACCTCAAGATACGACGGCAAGGCCCACCCCTGATCACCAGATATCTTCCTCTCCACCATTCCGACAATCTCCAGCCACTCATCAATACATCGAAATGACCCTCGGCCACCTTTCCTTATCACAGTGCGTGCATCAGCATATAACCCAGGTAACGTAACATCAGCCCCCGCCTCCAACAGCATCTTGATAACCGGCAGGTTATGCTTGATGATAGCGGCATGAAGCCAACTGGTCTTTTTTGCCTGAAGATTCTCACGGTGGAAACTTCGTCTTGAGGTAAGAACCGTGTCGATATGCGGACCCGGATACGCGGTGATGAGGTATTTGGTTTGGTCAAGGTACATGTTACCAGATGAGAGAAGCCACGTTACCATCTCCCCCCAGGAATTCAGATCATCAGGTAACTTGGCACCATACTCACCAACACACCAGCGCAAGAGACTCAACCGTCCTCTCTTCAGCGCTCTCTCCTGCAAGGCCACTGGGTCAAGTTTGGTGTCATGAGAAACTAGCAACTTTGCCATATCAACACTCGACACCGAGGTTGGCACTTCTTCGAGCCGTGTCCCTGTGTCAAGCAGCCGTTTTGCTGCTCTAAGCTTATTATTCTGGGCGCAGTATTCCAGCACGGCCTGGTAGTCAGAACTTTCGAGATCGCTAGCGCGTTCCATGAAGGCTTCAAGAAACTCAAGGAGGTCATCATCATCATTTCCATAAGGGTCTCCTGCTATCGCGACTTCGATAGGTGTCATATCCCCGTTGTAACTTCCGCGGTTGAAAATACAGCGTCGACGACAGCTGGCACTTTCACCGTGTTTGATGAGAGCCAAAGCGATATCGATGTTACGGCCTGCGGCTGCAGCATGCATCGCCGTTCCGAAAGTCGATCCCTCGCCTTGCCCTCCATCAACCATCCTGGGTCCAGCCACATCAGCAGCAGCACTATAAGCCAGCAGCTTCTTTACAACAACCAGCGCTCCTTTGCGACAGGCAATATGAAGCATCATCACAAGCCCCGCATCGTCTTTGGGACACGAAAGCCCTTCCTCCAAGAGATACATCATGATAGCGCCCCAGGTAGCTTCGATATGAAGATCCCATAACGGCACGTCAAAGTTCACGCCAGGCGGCCAGCTAACCCACGTCATGTCGACTATCTCCTGAGGTGAGATCAAAGCGTCAAGGGTGACTTGAAGAAGATTTACGTGCTCCTTGGGCTCATCTTCCACGGTATCTCTATCCTTAGCGGCCTTTCGGATCTTGGCAAGATGCTCTGGAGACCTGCGTTGCTGGACTGTCGAAATGTCCGCTCCAGCCTCGACCAAATAGCGGAAGAGCTCTTCATACCCCAGCATACAGGTATAGACAAGCGGTGAGTACCCCTCATCATCGAAGCAATTCACCGCTGCCCCGTGATCCATGAGCAACTTGACCATCTCCAATAGCTCGGGATTCGACTTTTTCGGGTCCTCGCCCAGATATCCCAGCTCAATCTTTGCCCTCTTGATCGCAACTTGCAACAAATCTCTCTCCCCAATAAACAAGTCACCTATTTCATCCTTCTCGAGCAGGGCACGCGCCAGTGGATATTCCACCCTCAGCTCTTTGGCTAGGCATTTACGCACGGCTTCAACCCAGTACGTTTTGAAAGCAGGTGATTGACCATACAGAGTGAAGAATTCGTCGAACTTTATCTTTTCGAGATCGGTAAGAAGTTGATCTCTTTCTGTGGAAGATTTTCGACTGCAGAGGTTGAGGAGCCATTTTCCTGCGATTTCTTCTGGTGAGGCCATTTTTGGTGATTACGGTGAGTGAGATTAAGTCAGCCTGACCGAAGATGTTGAGACTCTGCCTTACAAGCGGGGCTGACGGATCCTGGTCATAATAATTTAGCGCTATATCCATAAGCTCTCGGGCTTGTTCTTGAGCCAAGAGATTAGTTACATGAAAAGCTCAGATGTGTCATTTCAGGATGGTCTGCTTCTGAAACAGACAGCATCGAAATTTGCCCTGGTTTTGCAGCGCTGTAGTATTGAAATGGTCGAAATCTAGCTCTTGGCCCTGCAGCATGCCAAATCCTTGTAGTCCCATCATGGGACTCTCACCAAGAAACCAAGCTTGATGTTAACATACGTAATATCACAGGCTTCCCTCGGTAAGTTTAAAGCCGCTAAATCCTTCATATAGCAATCAATCCCATGGCCATCAAAGTTCAGCTGCCGATCACAATCCTTGCGCAGATCTGGGGGAACCCTGGAACCACGCCTAACTTTATCTTAAGTTACAGCGCTACGATCTGTTTCTGTCTCTGATCTGTCAATTGCCTTTATCCGAATAAGCCCGACCGACTGAAACAGCGCCTTCTTTAGTTCTTCTAGTGGTGTTTATACAAGCCTCCTTGTAATGGGGCAGATCTTGTCGCTGATCGTTTACTTGGCCCTGGATCTTTTCAGTTCTACCCCAGATTTGAGTTTGATCTATGTATTAGTGCAGAGCCATGTGTTTGTTCCAAGACCATGGCCAAGGAAATGGAGAATGCAACATGCGATATTTAACAAATCCATCTCCCTCATCATACAGACTTCGTGCATCTTGCTGTATTTCACTATTGTCATCACTCATGAATCTCCAATATGGGTCAGTACGGCTTTATGATACCGGACAGATATGTCCGTGAAGTTCCTGGTGAAGTCGACATGAATACCGCCAGCATTTTCTGGGGCTTTTCTCTTGGTGTCGCAGTCTTTTCAGTTGCCAAGACATCGGAGCAGAGCTGGAAAGCGTGGAGGAGACGACGACGCGTGACGTCTTATGTCGCAATGATATGGGCGGTTTGGTTCAGCAGCATAGTTCTTGGATGTTAAGCTTGGGGTTTTCAGCAGCAGTACATCGATCCCAGGTGATTCTATGTTGTTGACCCTATTGCACTTTGAGTATTTACTGACTCTAGCCAAGCTTTGGCTTTTACTTCTCAGTTGGTAGGTTTCCAACCATCCATCGCTGGGAGGGTCTGCTGACATACTTCAGCTTTCTTTTGGGCTCTTCAAGTCCAGTTGCTTCTTCAAATCATCCTCAACCGCCTCGGTCTCCTGATGGTGGTTCCATGTCGAGCCGCCCGCCTCAAATGAACCGTATTCGCAATCATCTTGGCAGTCAACATCAGCGTATTTATCATCTAGATGCCAGCGCGGTTACAAATCAACGACGATTAGATATGGCTGAATAATATCTGGGATTGATGTGAGAAAGTGATTTTTGCGCTGGTCGATGGAACATTGAATGCATATTTCACCTACCTCGTTCGGTCGAGGCTTATTGAGAATGGGTTGACCAAGTATATCCCTCTCTATCGGACGAATCTGTTTCTGATATTCGTGTCCCTCTCATTAGATGTAAGTAGAATGATTTCTGGCTACCTTCAGACTGACAAATCCCAGGTTGTTCTGGTTGGTCTCATGTCTTTGCTAAGTAGCCTAGTGTAAGCACTTAGAATCGCAGCAGATACCTTGACTGACAGTCCGCAGATGTCTCTCAATCCACCCAGTCTGCTACCTAATTAAGCTCCAAATCGAGATGAAAATGGCCGAACTCATCACAAAGATTGTCCGGTCATCAGGTGCGACACGGAAGGACAACACTTACTGCCACCACTCCAGCGCCAACCATGCCAAAAGCATGGTAACAAATATTATAACCAAGCCGCCAGCCACGCATTCCCACCAGGTGTTCATGGAACATTCCCAGGAAACAACACAACTAATATAGAGGCTGTGGACCGCGAAGCTCTGTTGAGATGGAACTTCAAGGGCGCATGAGTCTGAGTCAAAGTGGGATTGTTAGGACAATCCAAACCATGGTTGCGACTTTACCAGCACAGGTCCATGACTATCATCGTTCGGACAGCGTAACGAGCTCCACGGTAGGATTGGCCTTTTAGTAGATACAATAGTCAGTAGTAATTTTCAATGTCTAATTTATTAGCCACCCATTGCTATCCAGGTATTTATAGATTATTCCCCGTTGCGGACACAGCCTAGATTGAGACTGGTGACTGTAATAGCTCTTTTGAGATAGAATTTTGAGGGTATATAACAAAGGTTTGAGTAAATTTCCAAGTCCCCAATTCCGACATACCGTTATGGCGGCAGCGTACTGCGGCAATCCACCGCGGCAACCCACTGCGGCAGCGTACATACATTAAACAATAGCCTTCTGTATAAATATTCTTCAAGATCAATGCATAAACTTTGTAATAATTTACCATAACGTGAAATTCCTTACATTTCAGGCTATGTCTCAGTTAACCTCACGCTTATCCACAGAGATGCCGGTTGGGGAATTTATGCCCAACGGTCTAGGTACCGATCCGCCCTTGACGTCGGACGACCCTACGCTTGGTTACAAATTGTTCCACGTCATGTTACGCATCCGAGACCCTGTGCAATCTTTACACTTCTATATCGACCTGATGGGAATGCGAACAGTTTTCACTATGGACACCGGCCCCTTTACGATTTACTATCTTGGTTACCCTCAAACGGACGAACATCGGGCAGATCTTGGTAAATTTGGCCGTGATACTCTAGCTCAGTTGGCCTATACCCCTGGACTTATTGAGTTGTACCATGTACACGGGTCAGAAAATGAGCCTGAGGGCTACTACAGTACTGGAAACCAACCACCGAATCTGGGCCTCGGACATATCGGGTTCTCTGTACCTGATGTTCCCCTCGCCGTTGAACGCTTGAGGAATCACGGTGTTGAGGTGCTGAAAGAATTAGGTGCTGTCAGTCGAGAAGATGTGCCATTAAGCCAATGGGAAGCTGGAAAGAAAATTGGACTGGGTGATCTTCATCCTGCTTACCAGCATGTATTTGGACAGATTGCATTCGTGAAAGATCCGGTAGGTGGCAATAATTGCCAACTTGTTACTGCTGTATAGATGATAGGTGAATCACTAATAATCACTCATAGGACGGATATACTGTCGAATTGGTTCCCCAGAAACTTCGAGAATAAGTATCTATACTCCATTAGCAGCTAGAAAAGGAGAGGGTTCCTGCTTTATAGCTTACTCGGAGACAAACTAGCAACCAGGCCTCCCTATGTGTTCTTTCAAAGAAAATAGGTTAGGTTATTACAGTTCAATGCTTCAACTGATTGAATGTATAGAGCTAAGCCAGTAAGGGGTTTAGGGACTCGGTATATCAGTTATATAAATCTACATAAGCTCTATATATCTTTTATGGCTTAACAATATTTTAACCTGCTATAGGAGATTATTTAAGTTAATAGCTGAAGTAAAATGCACTAGGGAAATTATTAAATACGAGCTGTCTATTACATCATTAGCAGTATAGGCATACTATCTTTACATTTAGGTTTCATAGTCAAGGTATAAAAGCTACCAGTTCTTAGGGTTATAGTCCTACTGTGTGATAGTGAGGTCTTTTTAGCAAACACGCTGACAGAATAAACAATTCGCAGTTCGGCTTCTGGCTCTTACAAGCTTAGCAGACCACATTTGATCCCATTTACACCAATGCTACACTTGTCATCAGAGATCAGCACCTAAAACTCAATGACTAATAATCCTTACTCTCGCGTATACACAAGCTTCCCGCCACTTACCCTCCCCTCCTTTATGTCAACCAGCCCCTTCACAATGCCCTCGAAGCCACTCCCTCCTCTGTTCAGATAAACACGTGCCGGCTTCAGTAGCCCCTGTTGGAACAATTTTTCAGCCACTTTGGCAAACTTCTTCTGGAATGCAAAATCCGCGGGTACGGCCTCGTAAAACTTATTCTCGTACATCCACGGATTGCCTGTCGCTGAGTATGCGAGGATAGATTCGGCTGTGACGTCGGGGTTGAGGCGTTTGACTTCGCGCTCCAGACCAGGGTTAAGGGCGATGTAGATCGCAGAAGGGGACTTTTGAAGGATTGCTGCAGAGGTTGTGATGCTGGTGAGGTTAGGATGGGTATCGAAGACGTGGAGGAGAGGACCGCCTGCTAGTCTAAGGATGTCATCGACGAGAGCTTCTGACTTGTAGTCAAGGACATGATCGGCGCCGAAAGACTTGACATAGTCCGCATTGGCGGGTGATGAAGTAGTAATAACTGTGGCACCAGAGAGCTTTGCAAACTGGATAGCGGCTATTCCCATGGCTGTGCTACCACCATAGATAAAAACTGGAAACGACTCCTTTGCTGATGCGTCTGGAAGAGGAAGATGGAGATGCTGGTATAATCCAACGCCCTATTGTAATCCTCGTCAGCATAAACCGACAACCTGCCGAGGGACTCAGCATACCATCGTGATAAGCGCAACACCCTGAGTCGCAGCGTCTTCGTCAGCCATCCTATCAGGTATCTTCATCTGAATATCTCCCTGGACATGAATCAAGTGCGCAAAAGCACCATCATGTTTCCGCAGAACATTCCTAAAGATATGTCAATACTGGCCATATGCCAAAATCTCAAGACTTTGCATACTGCCCGACGACACCGCCAGCAATTCGATCACCAACTTTAAAGTCCCTCTCCACTCCAGGCCCAACTTCCACGACGACACCAGCATAGTCTGTACCAATGACAGTGCCAGGGCAACTCTCCTCTCCTTCTAGGCCAAGGTGGTAAGCATCGTCTGGGTTGATAGCCCACGCAGTGGGTCTCACTCTAATGTAGCCAGGCTCTAGCTCTGGCACAGGGATATCTTGTACCTCAGCGAGGCCCGGATGGATATTAACGAGAGCCTTTGTGGTAGCCATCATTTTTACTAGAAATCGATGCTATTCTGTTAATATAGACACTGAGGGGTTGACTACTGCCTATATACAGATCCAAGGTGAGGATTACGTGATGTGATAAAATATGCCTGACTAATTGTCATAACATTATATATGTCAGCCGTTAAGTCGCAACGTTATCTTACACCGCTTATCAATAGTCCTACATCCTTAAATTAGCAGCTCACTTTGTAGAAATTGGGAAATTGCATTACAAAGATGTTTTCTAATCTGAGCTGGAGACCGAGTGGTGTTCCAGTAAAAACGTAGGGGCTGGGTTGCTAGTAGAATTATTCTTAGAATAATTAA
Organism: Fusarium verticillioides 7600; assembly: GCF_000149555.1. Lineage (NCBI taxonomy): Eukaryota > Fungi > Ascomycota > Sordariomycetes > Hypocreales > Nectriaceae > Fusarium > Fusarium verticillioides. Next base: position 4,092,066 of record NC_031679.1, on the reverse strand, counting down.
ATATTACATTACTTAAATTAAATTAAGTTTAAAAGTAAATTTAGATAAATAAATATATTAACTATTGTACCATTCAAAAGTTATAATAAGCTCTACTTATTCTTCCTCAGGCAGAGTACTGGCTTGTTGTTTAGAATATCTGTCCCCTCTACCCTGCAAGCCTCGGTTTATTTTGCTCCTCCACCAATCAAGTCCGGGGTATTGAAACTAACTCCTCTTCCCCACACCCCGCAAACCTCGGCTGATTTGACTTGGCTACTAGTCAAGTCTGGGGTATATATCCCATCTCTCCTCTTTATTATCCTCCCTTCCTTTCGCATGATCACAAATACACATATCTCAGATAACAAAATGTCAGGTCCTGGTGTTGGTTTTGAGTACCCGCCCGTCAAGGTTACGTGGCTACAACGCGATGTCCTCCTCTTCGCCAACACCATCGGCGCTACAGTCGATGAGCTGCACTTCCTCTACGTGTGTCGCCATCATGCCTGGAAACACTGAGCTCGTACTGACAAAATACAGGAGTTTCATCCGAAATTCGCCGTTTTCCCTACCTACCCCGTCATCCTTCGTAAGTCTCGCTTCTCGCTACTCCAGCCTTTCCCCGCAGTCATTAACCAACCCCAGCCTTCAAGAAGGATTCCCAGGAAGTAGTCGATTACTACAAGGAAAGCAAAGCGGTTCAGATCCCCGGTGTCCCTAAACTCGACTACACACGTGTTGTCGACGGCCAGCGGAAGATCCAATTCCTCAAGCCCCTCCCAACCAGCTCTGCAGGCCGCAATTTCGAAACCCGCCAGAAAGTCGTCGGCGTCTACGACAAGGGTCGCCCCGGCACTGTCCTCGAGACGCAGATGGACCTTGTTGACGTAGATTCTGGTGAGGTGCACGCCCGCGTTACAAGCAGCGGCTTCTTCATCGGCCAAGGCAACTGGGGAGGTCCCAAGGGCCCAGCGACGGAGAACTACCCTCCGCCGAAGGACAAGGCGCCTGATGCTACAATCGAGGTGCAAACCACCGCCGAGACGGCGATGTTGTACAGACTGAATGGCGACTACAACCCGCTGCATGCTGATCCTGAGCCTGGGAAGAAAATGGGCTTTGGAGGAACAATCATACATGGGCTATATTCGTGGAATTCTACAGCTCATTCGCTCTTGAAAGATCTGGGTGGCGGCGACCCTGCCAACATCAAGGAGTATCAAGCGAGGTTTGCTAGTCCTGTGAGGCCGGGTGATAAGCTGGTTACTCATGCGTGGGTTATGGGGACCAACCAGGACGGTTGGTCCGAGGTGAGATTTGTTACGCAAGTCGCCGGTGGCAAGGTCGTTTTGAGTAACGGATTGGCTTTGATCAAGGTTACCGGTCAGGATAAGAGTAAACTGTGAATGTTTTCACTCAATAGAGAGATGTTCATTAATTTGTCTTCGCTCATGTCTCTAGTTAGGGCGAAGAACAGAATACAAGAGACAAATTCTAAGTGCATTGATTACCCGTCTATACTGAATTTTGAAACTTTGGAAGTTCTTTTCCGGAGCACCGAAACAAATCTTTCGGTACAAGGGAAGGCGATACATAATTGATATAGGCTCAACTCACTGTCCAGGTATATTGGATCCCCCATACCACGATCTTGTATCACTGATAATAGTGTTTCCGTGTATACGGTAGAGACCATGAGGCCACCTATTCTCTACCTCAAGCCTGGGCTCAATCGGCTGGATGCCTTCTTCTCGCATCTTGACTATGGCCTTGACGATCCTTTACAGGGAGGCATGGATCAATTGAGAAAGTCATACAAAATTCGACGTTATTATTATCTTGTCATTAAACACGAGTACAACAAACACCCTCGTGTGTAGACAAAGCCTGATGGGACATAAGCACCGTCGTTTTGATAGGTCACGAACCCTACGTCCGATAAACCTAAAAACATATGATAATTTACAGTGAATATTACGGTTATAACGGACCAATCAAGGTGGTAACAGGATTTTGCACGGTTTACTTTAGGGGATGGAACCTTGACAATTACGAGGCCAATGCGGGTTGTCGGCGGTAAGGTTTAACTTATTGGCTCGCTCCGACAATTCGCTTTCGGCTGTGTCGAGCGGCAGTTGATCCTTGATTACATTCGCCACTTAGAAACATGCAGCGAAGGCATAATATTTACTCGTCATACGCCAGTTTGCTTCATTCAAAAACATCAAGAAATAGAATGATGTGGAATGCTTGCAGTGTGACGGGCCAAAATGATATATCGTAATGCTGCTGTGCCATGTAACGCTATGCTATGACACTTATCTGCCCCAATTTGGTAGGGAATAATCCCATTCTAGCTCACCCATCCTTGAATAACGATGTTCATAACTGCCCAAACGGTCGATGACATCCTCAGCCGTCGTTGCAACCCGCAGAATGGTAGCATCCTCTGTGCTAACAAAACCTGCCTGTGCAGCTTGACGGACCCAGTCCATCAAACCCTTGTAGAACCCGAATACGTCAAACACACAGATGCCGCATCGATGAATACCAAGCTGGTACCAGGTCGTTATCTCAAGCAGTTCCTCCAAGGTACCGTAACCCCCACTGAGAGCTACAAAGCCGCTCCCTGGAGCGCCACCAATAACCGCCTCGATCATGAGTCTTTTGCGTGTATGCATGTCTTTGACAACAGTTCTACTCCCGAACTTCGAAGGATCGGCCCTCTTCTTGGTGAGTCTTTCTTCGTACTTGGCGAGTGCAACGGGAATGATGCCCTGGACGGCACTTGGGCCTGAGAGTTGCACCAGAGTGCTGGCGATGGCGCCCATGATCCCAGTCGTTCCGCCGCCGTAGACGAGTTTGTAGTTATTTTGGTGGAGAGCAAATGCAAGCTTCTTGGCTGCATCGATGTGACACGAGTCATTCCCCGGGGAAGATCCGCCACTAGTATAGGTCAGCGCAACGTCGCTAAATAGGAGAAAAGGGAGATCTACAATAGACCCACGACTCGAAACTTGGAGCTAGAGTTTAAAGTACCGTTAGTGGAGTCTTTGATGGTTCGCAGACTGTAGCATAGCTCTTTGAGCATTGAAATGGTAGGTATCTCGACATCCGACATCCACGACGCCTTGGTAGTGACGGGGAGGCTCATGCATACTACACCGGCTTGATGCAGGAATGGGTTCAGAACGGAGCGTATCCACTCGAGTTGATGGAAGCCGTACTGAAGGGTGTTTGCGTTCATGAGTGCGAGGCCCTTTTGGAATGACAACTGGCGCGCGTTGCATGACGAGTCTGCTTCGAGATAGGGATAGAACTCCTGATACCCAATGGCCTTCCACACTCCCTTATGAAAGTATGCGTTGTCATCGAGCAGACTCTGCTGTAGGTCCCTCAGCGCCTCAAGTTCGGCCAGAAGACCGTTCTCGAGCATCTCACTGGCTCTAGAATAGATAGACTGCCAGTATGTGGACTGGCGCGGGATCAGAGTTGCAGCCACAAACCGATACTGCCTGTTGAGTGCCTCATGCAGCAATGGTATCGCTAGAGAAGTCGATCCGCCGACAAGGATGGGGAGCTTTCCTCGGCTTGTGATTTCTTCCATCATGTCAGCAGCCATAGCCACGAAGTCATGAGGCTCCTCATCAGCCTCAAGATAGTCAATTAGGTGATGAGGAACACCATCCATCTCTTGATTCGTAGGCTTGGCGGTGATAATACTTCCCGCCTTGTAGCATTGTAGGCTGTCGACGGAGATAACCTCACTCGGAAAGGCCTTCGCAATGGCAACCCCTAGCTTTGTCTTACCAGAGGCGGTAGGGCCAAAGATAGCGATAAAGAGCTTTTGATTGGTTTGCATGGCTGTTCAACTGACAAGAATGATAGGAAAATGCAAGGAGATGAGTTGATAGGCAGGCCATGAAAAAAGCAAAGTAGATTTCGATTTCGTTTAAATAGTCTACATCTAGTCTATACTCTCTACAGTTTTCTCGCAAAAAGTGAAAGGCCTTATAGCGAAGCTCGTACCGAGACTTTCGTTCCGGTCCGAAACCCGATAGGAAATATCATCTTCTTGTTCCGTGATAAGTAGGGAGTACTTTCGCAAACCATCTTATGCATAACACCGAATAGGGAAAGTTTGTCACGGCTTCATAAGCCGGCAAACAGGGTTATTCGCAATTAAGCTTTGACGAGGCCGATCAGAGAAAGATAGACAGGGGTCTCGATAGCAATGCATGTCAGTGTCGGTATGGCGATCGGAATGGGGTTTCCGTGGTCAACTGCCGCGATTTGTACATTGCACCAGACGCGAATGGGGGTTCTTCATGCCTAGTTTCTCGGAGGTTGTTCAAGGGTTGTGTTGGTAAAGTCTATTCGCTGTCCATCGCCGAATGCCTAAGAACCAAGTTCTATGACATGGAATCGAAGCGACGAAATAGGCAGGTTGCAAAGTATGAAGTGACGTTGGAGCTACTGACAGGATCAAAGTCGATTAAGGTGGCTTATCTTGGAAATATTAACCTAAAGTGCCGAAGTTCCTTGATATCGTGCAATTTCAGATGAAGTCCTTCGCCATTCTTGATTTCATCCCTACTGGTTTTGTTTCACCATCTTGTTCCTCGCTTACAGAAGGCAGATCCAGTTTAACCCATACCATTACACGTATTAGCTCCCGAGTTGTTCCTACGCTGGGCGAATCAACTGGCACGAATAGTAACACCTTAGACGTCAGATCAGTGTGCTAGGGTTTCTCATCTACCCTTCACTTCTGGTATCTTCCAGGGTGCAGCTCTACTCTGCTTGTTCTCGAACCATTGATGAATCCACCGGAAAGGACTGTTGGACCTCCTAATTACTGCTCTTATCGGCCGGAACCCTATCATTCCAGATAACAACAAGTCTCTTATAAACCACCCGCCGGTGTCGCTCCAATTCATTCCGACATTGCCTATTATCTATAACACCGTTTCGACAATGTACCCGACCTCACTGGCCATCGGAACCGGGGCATCATCGGGAGTACTTGCCCACCTTCTGATATTCAGAAAGGGGGAATGGGATCTTTACACCATCAAGATACTCCAAGGACTTCTCATGGTCTTTGGACTCCTGGCACTAAGCTTCAGAAGGCTGGGGGCCACAGAAGATGGCTCACCGTATAGCCTTCTGGATCCATCATAGCATCCATCTATATGGTGTCTTTCATGGTCTCGGGGGCCTTTTGCAGCATTTTCATTTACCGTATCAGCTTCTTCCACCGTCTGTACAAGTTTCCGGGTCCTTTCATGGCCAGAGCCTTCAACCTGTATCTCACCAAACGTTCCGTTGCTAGCTTTCAGCTTTATAGAGAGATTCAAGACCTCCATAGAAGATATGGTGATATTGTGCGCGTCGGCAAGTGTCAACGTCCTTAGAAAATACCTGGAAAGCCAATCTGATATTGTATAGGTCCCTCGGCACTATCTATCCTCGATGCCAAAGTTTTCCATGCAATACACTCCAACACTTCGCCCTGCAGTAAGGGACCTTGGTACAACATCGAACAGCCGGCCATCTCTCTCCACATGTCGCGGGACAAGAACGATCATGCCCGCAGGCGACGAGCCTGGGACAGGGCGTTCAGCTCAAAAGGTAATTACCCACAAGCCACCTTTCACCTTCAAGAAAGCTAACTAGTTCCCCAAGCTCTTCGCGACTATGAGCCCCGTGTGGTCAAATACACCAGCCAGCTACTCGATCGACTAGTACAAACCCAAGACATCCCAATTGACATTGCAAAGTGGTTTAAGTTTTACAGCTTCGATACCATGGGTGACCTGGCTTTTGGTGAGAGCTTCAACATGCTGACTGGCGGCGTTAAGCATCCGTTTATGGCACTAGTTGAGTCGCATATGGCGATGGCCGGTAGCTTTAGTCAACTAATCTGGATGTTTCCCCTGTTCAGGGCGATGCCATTCCTGGGTCGTGCAGATGCTATCTTCCAGAAATGGCTTGAGAATCAAGTTCGTCATCAAGAACAGGTCTGTCATTACAATGTTTAACACCCCGTGCAGAGGCTGATGTGGCGATACAGAACAAACCGGACCTTCCAAATATCTTCTCGTGGCTTCTTGAGGGTTATAAGTCGCAGATACATCCAAAAGAGCGAGATTGGTTGAACCTACAAGCTGATATGCAACTTATAGCTGTTGCTGGAAGGTAAAGCAACGGTCCTTGCATGTAGAGTCTGTTGGCTGATCATGTATCCAGTGATACCACTTCTGTGACACTTACTTGCCTATTCTTCCTATTGGCTACCAACAAGGACGCATGCGTTCGGCTCCAAGAGGAGATTGACAACTTGTTTTCCAGCTTCTCACAACCTAACCACTCGAGCTTCTCCAACTTGACATACCTTCAAGCCTGTATTGATGAGACACTTCGACTCTTCCCCCCAGTACCATCTGGGCTGCAGCGTATGACACCTGCTGAAGGGCTACGAGTAGGTGATATCTTCATCCCTGGAGATACCATCGTGACTGTTCCATCCTACACACTCTATCGAGGTATGCAGCAACATGGGGGCAGATTACCGTTCGACACACCGTATCAAACTGACCTGGCCGACAGATGAACGGTACTTCACCTCTCCGGATGACTTCGTCCCAGAGCGCTGGACGACAAAACCAGAAATGGTAAAGAACGAGTCGGTATTTGCTCCATTCTCAGTTGGCAAGTCTCAATTGTCTCTGTAATAACATTTCTTGGATCATCAAGGCTAATCGCATTTTTCAGGACGCTATGCATGTGTAGGTAAGCAGCTGGGTCTCATGGAAGTTGGCTATGCTACGTGTATGATCTTAAACCGCTTTGACATATTCCTTTCTGGAGAGGGACCTACAAGCAAGTCGGCGTTTCTCAAAGGTCTTAGAGATCATTTCACATTAGATGCGCTTCAGCTTAAAATTGTACTTACAGCTAGAAAGGATTGAGCTGTTTGACCCGCCCAGCCTTACTTTCTCGGCAGGCTATGAATCACTGTAAATAGAACTTCAAAACTGATTCCCATGAACAACAATGGTATAATACTATTCGGCCAACATGTCTCACGGTGTTATTCTTGGTACGGAGTACTGCAACTGAGTATAGGTTAACTCGGTGTAACAAGGACAGGGATCATGAACAAACAAGTTAACTTATTCGAGATTAGACCCATTGAACTCCCGATCTCGCTTGTCTGAAACCCCTAAATTTTACACCATCGATTCACATCTCAATATCACTATCTACCGCCCAACAGAGCCAGAACCTCTTGGTTTCCTTCTCTTGAATCAGATTACACTCGAAATCTAGCTAAACCATGTACTCATTCAACTGCCAAATCTGCGGCGTCGACATGGCCACCGCCCGCATCCGCACTCCAGATGAGCCGCCCAGCGCGGCTTGGAACTTCGAGGGTGCCGATTACGTCGGCTTCGGTAAATGGCCGCAGCAAGATGAGTTTGAGGACAGAGACAACCTAGAATGCGCAACGGAGGATCGGGGGCCAACTAGACCTCCGGAGGTTAATGCTTGGCCGGACGAGGACGACGAAGATGACCCAGATTGGACACCGGATGCACAGAGTTCCAGCGATGAAGAGCCTCTGGAGTATGATTCCGAATGGGAGTCTGAGAGTGAAGGTATCGAGACCGGAGTTTCATCCATGTCTGTTCAGGAGGACAGCAACTGCTCTAATAATGCACCCGACCATTATCCTCTTACGGATCTCTGCGAACGCCAATTTCCTGATCGTTTACCGCATGGAACATGGCACAATGGTTTGGCCTATTACACAGGCGATCGACAACATCCACAGAAATGGTCTCTACTAGGCCTTGGCCATTCAAACGCGCCCCCAGAACACATCGCCTCACCCTCATGCCAAAGCATGCAAGGCATCAATGGCCATGCCCTCAGCGTTGCACAAATGAAGAACTGTCGAAATATCCGATATCTCGTCCCCAAGCCGTCCAATTGGAAAGCTGATTCAAGTGACCAACTTCTCGAGGGGAGCCGGGATAATATGTTCTATGTATCTGGGGAGTCAAACGGGTCAAACATGATTGAGAGCAGAAATTTCAGAGGTATTCACTCAATTTATCCACCACGACATGGATTGAAGGAAATAAGTACCAGTTGGCTGTTTGTCACTGAAGGTTGCCTGGTAAGTTCATTTGCTGAGCTCTGGCTATAGTATTTGCTAACAGGCTTGCTAGGAGCTTGAAGAGTTGTTGGCTCCACTCCCAGTGCATTCATATTGTCTAGATATATATGCAAAAACTTCACTCCGTCGTCTAGGATACGTTGACCTGAATGGACTGTGGCACTGGCGCGAGATGCGAAACATGCCAGCTGCATACGGCGTTGAAGATCGTATTCCGGAACGAATACGGAAACAGATACACTTGCCGCAACTGCAACGAGCCCGCCAGCAGTGGGACTGGCCTTGGTGCCATATCCCTGGCGATGAGTGGCTTGCTGCAAACCCTGTTGAGATCCCCGGTATATCTCGAGTCTTGGTGTCGTGCATGAAAGACCTGAACATCAAGGGTTACACCGAGCAGACAACACGGCTCTTGACCCTGCCTGCTGAGACTATTCAACATACTCTATCGTTTCTTAACATAACCGACCTTGAAAACGCGGCCAAGACTTGCAGAGCGATGTTCAAGCTTGTGCAGCCGATATTCAGAATAAATGTATTGAGGGACATGCCTTGGCTTTGGGAGGTTCTTGAGAGTAACGAATATCCTGCGTCTCGTTACTGCCTACCAACATGGGATCCTCTCTGCCCTCTTGGTATGCCACCACCAACACTCCCTGTCGGATTAGAGTCTGAAGAAGAGGAGGAGGATCGATGGGCACTGATTCTGTTTGAGGACCCTGAAATGGAGGAAATCTGTAATGTGACCAAGGCTGTTAACCGTCAGCGCCGAGAGGAGATCATAGCACCTTATCGTGAAAAACTCAAGACTTTACAGCAGGATTGGCACAGCTTTCGTAAAAATGTGGAGGCCTGGATGCATGGCAGGAGAGAGCGGCGTGATATGAATTGGAGGAGAGTATGGCTTCTATTCAACCCTGCGACGAGCCCATTGCCGGGTATAAGAAATAGGGCGAGGATCTGGAAAGATTGCGAGAGTATCATGCACTTTGTTGCTTTGGCTCATGAGGGAGATGATATGGAAGAAAGACATAACGAGTTGAAGGCCAAGATATCGGAGCTGGTAGATGAGAGCTCATATGGGCTGCCTGATACAGATCCAGATGTTCCAAGTTGGTTACAAGATAATAAATAGCTTTGTTCAGATTCTAGTTCAACCCAGACGAAAGAGAGCTCGTACAACCGCAGATTATACTTGTTCTTTTATATAAATAAAACTTGTTTCTCCAAGTACAGGAAAATAAATACAACCTGCTTTTATCTCCTCCCGATTAGGAAAGACTGCCGAGAGCTACAACTGCTTAGATAACACTGTAGGTCCCCAGTCTTGACCTTACATATTGGTAACTGGATAAATCCATAAGCTGTATAAGAAGTAATATATTAAGATCTTTTGGAGTATATTGGTTTTTTTAAATTTTCTTTCTGTTCTTCTTTTTTTTTTTTTTTAAAAAAAAAAAAAAGAAGAATAATAATAATAATTATTTCGTTTTAGGCCAGCGTTGAGTTTGGGGGCGGTATGCAGGGAGCTCAAACTGGCCAAGGTTCCGTGATAAGACCATAAGATTGGGAGGGGATAAGTTGAATTTTACCTGTAGTTCTTGCGCAGCCTGATTCCTGCATGGGTGCCTAAGAGTCAGCTTTTCTATATCAGGCTGCGGGTTGATAACTCCACTCGTCATCTCTTCATTGCTTCTCGGAGTCTTCATATGCACGGCAGATTTCCGCTTCAGTCTAGCTTTGTTGAACATAGGCTTTGGCTGGCTTCTTATTCAATTCAGAACCTTTCACTATATTAACGCGTCATTTAACAATGTCAGAAGGCTGCGTTGTGGGAAAGCGCAAGTTTGGGTCAGTCCATGATCGCGATTCCGCCCTAGGTACTGAGAAGAAGCAAAAGATCGAGGAAGAATGCACACCAACAACCAAGGTCTTTGCATCCGAGTTTAAAAACACTGACTACGTGGTCGGTTGGATATGTGCAATAACTACCGAGTACGTAGCCGCACAAGCTTTTCTTGACGAGAAGCATGAGGGGCCTGATTATGTGTCTCCAAATGATGACAACATCTACACGCTTGGAAGAATGGGGAAGCATAATATTGTTATCGCCGTTTTGCCAGATGGAGAATATGGTACAAGTTCTGCAGCGAGAGTCGGAAGAGATTTACAGCATACATTTCCTAACGTCCGTATTGGACTCTTGGTTGGTATCGGTGGCGGCGCACCTACAAAGCATGATATCCGTCTTGGTGATATTGTGGTCAGTGCCCCGCGTGAAGGTAAGGGTGGAATCTTCCAGTATGATTTTGGTAAGACCATCCAGAACCAGAGCTTCTGTACAACTGGGTTCTTGAACCAGCCTCCAGTACTGTTGCGAGCAGCGATGAATGATCTCAAAGCGCAGTACGAATTCGACGGTCATGGCATCGACGAAGCGATCAAGGTCATCCTTGATAAGAGACCGAGGCTTAAGAAGAGATATGAGAAACCCGATCTCAGTAGCGATAGGCTATATTGCTCTGGCGTCATTCATCCACCAGATCACGACGCAGCCTGCACTGAGGTTTGCAGCAATGATTCAAACCACTTGATTGTACGGAACGACCGACCAGAAGATGAGATGCTAGTAGTTCACTATGGGCTGATTGCTTCATCTAATCAGCTTCTGAAGGACGCCTCTATCCGAGATAAGCTTGCTAGGGAGAAGAATGTATTATGTTTTGAAATGGAGGCTGCTGGATTGGTCAATCACTTCCCTTGCCTTGTTATCCGCGGGATATGCGACTATGCAGACTCGCATAAGAATAAACGCTGGCAGGGTTATGCAGCTATGACAGCAGCTGCGTATGCGAAGGATTTATTATCCAGAATCCCGCCTAACAAGATAGAAGCCCAGAGAAGAATTGTCGAAGTACTACTAGGTCAAGTATCCTTCGTCTTCTCACCTGACTGAGTCACACTAATCGAAAGTAGACCTGAAGGATGACGTTAAGAACGTATCAAAAGGGATCGATAAAATCCTTCACAAACAACACAGCGTAGAAGAAAAGGACATTTTCCAGTGGATTACACCTATCGACTATACACCGCAACAGCATGATTTCCTCAAGCGGCGACAGCCAGGCACTGGCCAGTGGCTCTTGGAATGTACCGAGTTTCAAGACTGGCTCAAGAATAGCAAACGTGGGCTCTTTTGCCCTGGTATTCCCGGATCCGGCAAGACAATCATAACAGCGATTGTAATCGATCATCTCTCGACCAGCTTCCAAGGGCAAAGCGGTATTGGCCTCGCTTTCATCTTTTGCAATTTCCGTAGGCATCACGAACAGACACTAGAGGACTTATTAGCCACTCTTCTAAAGCAATTGACCCAACAAAAATCCCCTATACCGAACAGTGTAAGAGACCTTTACGAGAGCTGCAAGAACAAGGGCGGAAGGCCCTCTGTCGAGAAACTATCTACAGCTTTGCAGTTTGTATCTGGTCTATTTACTCGGACGTTTGTGATCATTGATGCCCTTGACGAATGTCAAACGACCAGCGGATGCCGCAACGCATTTCTCGACGAGTTGCTCAGTCTCCAACTTCGGTGTGGGACGAACCTACTTATGACGTCTCGCTTTATCCCAGAAATCGCTGGATCTCTGGGTTCGCAGACCACTCTTGAGATCCGTCCAAGTGATAACGATGTACGGAGATATCTCGACGGGCGCATGTCGCAACTACCAGGATTTATCCGTCACGATCGAGCGTTCCAGGATTACATCAAAGACGGAATCGTAAGAGCCGTCAATGGAATGTTTGTATCCGAGATACCATGCCTAGAACTGTGAGGCTGATGAATACATAGGTTCCTATTGGCTCACCTTTACATGGACTCTTTGGATGATAAAATGACCAAAAAGGCCGTTGAGAAAGCTATACGTCATTTCCAAGACCAGAATCCGGGGCCTAATGAAGAGAAGAAAATTGATGTTCTTTCTCAAGCTTACGCTGAAGCAGTCGAAAGAATCAGGGCTCAAAAGCCTGGCATTCGCCAGCTTGCAGAGAAAACACTTCTATGGATTACATGCGCCAAAAGGCCACTGACCACATCAGAGCTACAGCATGCACTTGCTGTTGAGCTCGAGTCCGAAGAGTTAGATGAGAATAACTCCTCTGCGGTTGATGATATGGTCTCCTCATGCGCTGGTCTGGTCATCATCGACGAGGAAAGCAAAATCATCCGCTTGGTGCACTACACTATGCAGGACTACTTCACACGGAACCAGAAGAAACTATTTTCTCATGCCGAGGAGACAGTCGCCTCGGTTTGCGTCCAGTATCTCCTGTTCAATTACTTCAAATCTGGGCCGTGCACAGAGTATCATGACCTCGAGCTTCGACTGAAACACTATTCGCTTTATGACTATGCGGCGCGAAACTGGGGGCACCATGCACGGGTCTCATCTCCACCGCCCCGGAAGTTGCTCTTGAAACTCTTGTACAATGAAAGCAAGCTGATGGCATCCAACCAAGCGAGGATGGCATCGAAACTACCGGGGGGTGGCGTTGGATACACCAAAATGTCAGCGGCTCATATTATTGCATTCTTCGGACTGAGCGACCTGATAACTGCTGTTGGCGAGCGCTATAGCCTCAAAGCCCAAACCAGTGATGGCCAGACCCCACTGTCAGTAGCGGCAGAGAATGGCCACGAAGCTGTGGTCAGATGGCTAATGCAGCAAGAAGGCGTCGACTTGAACACCAGAGCCTTTCGATATCTCTGGACTCCGCTATCACTAGCGGCACGCAATGGCCATTATGAGACATGCAGGCTACTTCTGGCCCAGGATGGAGTTGATCCAGATCCAAGAGACTCAGGTGGAAGAACGCCGCTGTCTTGGGCGGCAGGCAATGGCCACGAGGATGTGGTTGGACTCTTTCTGTCGGATTGTCGGGTATCCCCGGATTCGAGGGCATCATGGTTCTACAAAGGCCGTACCCCAGTCATGTGGGCTGCTGCCAATGGGCATATCGGTATTGTTAAATTGCTGCTTGGGACTGGAATGGTCGACTATGGTTCGAACGATGATGATGGCCGTACGATACTATCATACGCGGCCCAACACGGAAGCTCAGAATTGATCAAGGAAGCTCTTGCTAGAAAGGGAATCAAGGCCAATCGGGCAGACCAGACTGGCCGCACGGCTTTGTCTTGGGCGGCACAAAATGGCCAAACAGCAAACGTGAAGCTGCTTCTCGCCAGAAACGACGTTGATCCGAACTCTACAGACAACAGCAACAGAACAGCACTCTCATGGGCGGCTCAGTATGGACATGCGCCAATTGTCAGATTGCTTGTTTTTACGAACAGGGTGTATCCGAATCTAAAAGATAACAACGGCATCACACCCCTTTCTTGGGCTTTACGATGCAACCAAAGCGAGATACAGAATTTTCTGCTTGGTACGGAGGGCGTGGATGCTAGTAGTGATTATGAAGACTCCCATGGCCTTCCATCTCTTCCTACTGACTACAAACAACATGACGTATCAAAGATGCTTCCTAAGAACAAGTACTCTAATAGTCATGCTTCCATTGAAACAGAGTCCCAGAAACTGTACATACGGCGGCTGGAAAACAGTCATTTGCGAGATGAGTTTATCATCAACAAGACTATAGGTCTCGGGAGCTGCTCCCGTGTGTACCTAGCACAGCTGAGGTCCGATAAGCGAGCCCTTTTTGCTATCAAGGTTTTGAAGAAAGCTCATATTCTCAAAACGATGCAAATTAGACACACCGTCAACCAACGAGCTATTCTTATCGATGTTAGCCACCCCTTTTTGGCCGAGCTATATGGAACCTTCCAGGACATGAGAAGACTATACATGGTCATGGAATTTGTAGAGGGTGGTGAGCTGTTTACATTACTTAGGCAAGTGAAGGTACGTGCACGAAACGTCTTTATTTCTCCTTGCGTAGCTCTTCCGTCTAGGCTTTCAGTATCAAGGATCTATGAAACCGGTGCTAACAATAGGACAACCTTTTAGCGCTTCCGTACTGTAGTTGCCAAGTTCTATTCTGCCCAAATAGTCCTAGCAGTGGACTATCTACACTCAAAGGATATCATCCATCGAGACTTGAAGCCAGAAAATGTTCTCGTCGATTGGCTTGGCTACATCAAGGTTGTTGATTTCGGTTTTGCCAAACGGGTCCCGGCGAAGACATGGACTCTATGTGGAACACCGGAGTATATGGCGCCAGAAGTCATCTCTGGCCGGGGTTACGGCAAGTCTGTTGATTGGTAAGTATCAAAACATCAGTGTACTGTCAGCTAAAAGCTTACTCAACTTGTAGGTGGTGCCTTGGTATTTTGACATACGAAATGCTCTGTGGTTATACCCCCTTTGCAAACGAATCACCGCTCTTGATGTATGAGAATATTCTCAAGGGAGAAGTCAAGTACCCTAGCTATCTCAAGAAGTCAGGGGCCCAGGATCTATTGGAAAACTTGATCACGAGCGACCTGGAACGGAGGCTGGGGACTGAACGAAGCCCCATTTTAACTCGGCGACGCCCTACATTGACCAGGCGGGTCTCCATGCCGACTGAGCGGCCTTCGACAAAGATTCAAGATCATCCTTTACAGACTCGACAGGGCGGCTCTTGGGATATCAGAAGCCATCCTTGGTTCCAGGAAGTCGATTGGAATATGCTGGAGAGAAAACAATTAATCGCGCCTTATAGGCCACCTATTAAACCAGCAGAGGGTTATACAGGTCAGAAAGAATTACTCCCACGTTCAGATATAGTATATACTAAAGCTCACTCAGGATACACAAAGCCATTTGCTTCCTATTCTGAAAGTGAGAAACCATATTTCTACCCGGAAGAAGGCTTGTAAGTTACACTCGTCTCTGTTCAGCCCCGTTACTAATAGTATTGCAGAAGGTGTGATAGTGTATTTAAGGATTTCTAAAGCACCAAAACAAAACTTTGACGAAGGAATGAGAGACCTGTTGCTCTAGGCCTTGGGAGATAGACAGATTCTGTGTCGCGATCGTGATAGGAAGGATCGCCATGGTAGAAGTCAACAAGATCGGGTTTAGCAATAATTGAGTTACTAGCAAGTTCGCAATTTAGACTTAGGATTATATATTCTTATGCAGTTAAAGCCCAGACCATTTTGTCGGATTGTGAATAGCTAAAGGATTATTATAGGTAAGCTTTCTCTTCCCTCTTTGTCACCTGCCTATAGCATGCCTTATAATCTACAGCGCTTCTGAGACCTAAGCATGGGAACAATTCTGACCCTTGTAAGCCGGGGGTTTTTTTTTTTATCAACTGTAAGGTGTAAATGCAGTACCACAATAAGCTTAAGGAGTGGTGTGGCCAAGTACTCCAATAAAAGGTCCTGCGCTGCCCTTCGTTGGGCACCTCTACACAACATGTCGAGTCTCAACATACTTATTCTCATCTCGACTGTATTCATCTTGCATTAGTTGGTCACCAAGTTTCGCCATCGCTGAAGCCCATTAAACCAACGCATATATCCCCATGTTCGGGTATTCCGCAATCTTACTGGACTAAGTTCTGTCTGCTGATTTAAACTCTCAGCCATAAGTCTCAACTGCAAATAACACATCTGGATAACAATATTGAGAGGACATGCCGACCTCCATGCGCGTTATGAATATAGGTGTTGTAGAGCCGGCCTTAAAATAAGTGATTGGTACTCCGCGCGCCTTTTTTCAGGTGGTTATCACGCCATGGTCACACCAGTCGTCGGCAACCAACAGCATTGATATCTCGAGCCCTACCGCGATTCGACGACTTTTGGTGTTGGTTCCGGGCTTCGGACCCCGGTGAAGGAGACGCGTCACTGGTTTGCAGCAGGCTGCATCAGAATGTGTTGGTAGGTGAGGAGTGATAGCAAAGATGCATTGGAATGGGTACCGCTGGATAAAAGGTCGACTCTGACCATGCCATACAATCGTCCACTTTGACCTCTCATCACCGCATTCCATATTCGTATGTCGCAAGCTTCCCAAACTGCGATCTATAAACTTTCTCAGCATGGAAGCCAGTAAATAAATCATCTAACAGAGTTAGCTGCTCTCCCTCTAACAAACGTGGCAGGTAACGGGATTTCTGATTCTTACCCCCAGGCCGCAAGTCTGCTTGAACTCTTTGATGAACGACCTATCCCTGTTCTTCCGCCGCATGTCACCCAAAAGATATCCTTTGAAGACGCCGATCCATCGGACGAAGCCACGGCCGTTGTCAAAGCATTCCACCATGCCTTGAAAGAAAATGACGCCCAAGCTCTTCAAGATTGCTTCTTCACTGATCAAGCCTACTGGAAGGACACATTGGCCTTCACCTATCATTTGCGAACTTCTTATGTTCCTTCCGTCATAGCTGCCAATTTGTTGGAGACCAACATGATGAGAAGTCTCTCCATGAGATGGAACATGGAGAGCGCGGTTTTTGTCGCTGCGACACCGGCACTAGTAGGTCAACTGTCTATCAATCTCGCTACTTGGTGGAAGACTAACAGTTGTTTTCTTGTGCTGTAGCAATTTATTGACGTCGCATTGTCGTTTAGAACGGTATCGCCTACAGCTTCATGCAGTGCAAGGATCGTACTCCTCCCGGTTGAGAACAGCCAGGGTAAGCTCGAGTGGAAGATCTGGATCCTGAGCACCAAGCTCGAGAACTTCGATGTTCACCCAGAGAACGAATCCCTGCTTCGACTACCCGGTCGTAGCTTGAATGGCATGACCGAGATTGACACTGATGTCTTTATCATTGGTGGCGGCAACGCGTTAGTCAATCACTCAAGTCCCTCTTTTTTCTTTGACTAACGATGCTGCAGGGCTGTAGCTCTGGCCGCTCGGCTCAAGACCTTTGGCGTCGAGAGCATCATGGCTGAACGGAATGCCTGTGTTGGTGATAAATGGGCCAAGCGCTACGACTGCATGAAGTTTCACGTGCCAACTTCATTCTGCGACATGCCCTACATGAGTGACTTGACCCGATCCTCTTTACACACCGAAATGCCGCTAATGTGTATTTGTCGCAGGCTACCCAGAAGAACTCCGGGGCCTTCATCGTCTGAGCAAGGATGAACTAGCCAATCACCTGTCAAAATATGTCGCGTCATTCAACCTCAACGTCATTACGTCGGCAACAATTCAGTCGACGGTCTACGATATGTCAAATCCGAAATGGACGATTGAACTACAAACTCCTCATGGAGTGATCATAGTGACTGCTAAGCAACTAATCCAAGCAACGGGTGTCTCCTCGCAAAAGCCGTACGTTCCGAATATTGCAAATGCAGAAGTCTACAAAGGGATCAGCATCCACTCGTCGGATTACAAGAACGGAAGAGCATTAGTCGAGCAAGGCGTCAAGGTTAGTGGACAAAATCCGGTATGGCCATACGGTCTAACATAAGCAGTCTGTTCTTATCATAGGATCAGCAAACACAGCTTTGGATATCCTCGGCGACTGCTACGCAGCCGGTCTCAAGTCAACAATGGTTGTGCGATCGCCAACATACATCTGCCCATTTGACTATATCTGCCACGACGTCAGTATGGGCGCGTACAACTTTGACGTCGCGCGCGGCGACAGAATGTTCCTCATGCTTCCATCCGCAGTGGAAGGCCAACTTGCGCGGAACCTCTTCAGAGTGCTCGCGTACCAAGAGCCAGATCGCTATGCTGCCCTCAAAGAAGCTGGGTTTCCTGTGCTTGATAGCGCAGACCCTAATCAAGCGCTCTTTTCTAATTTGATTGAGAGAGCTGGCGGGCACTATGTTGACGTCGGCGGAACAGATATTATAGCCCAGGGCAAAGTTAGCGTCAAGGCAGGAGTCGAACCAGTCACGTTCACTGAGGATGGTCTTCAGTTCTCAGATGGAAGCTCGGCCGCTGCGGATACCGTGATCTGGTGCAGCGGCTTCGCTGATCGTGACGTTCGATCCGTGGTTGCTGCGATTCTAGGAGGTGAAAAACAGACCATCAGCGATGAAAAGATCCTTGGACCTCGCGAGATCGCTGATCGTCTCGACACAACATGGGGCATTGACGCTGAGGGCGAGGTACGAGGCATGTGGAAGAGACACCTGAGACTAGAAAATTATTGGGTCATGGGGGGTTATACGCAGCAGCAACGGTGGCACTCGCGGACGCTGGCTTTGCAGATCAAGGCTGCGTTGGAGGGGATTCTTCCTCCGGCTTATCGGGAGACTCTTGGGAGAGGTTAACTGTTATCCCCCGACTTCCGAGGTGGTGATTATTGATCAAGTCCGACCATATTCTTGAGAACCTTCTGCTAGGGTAACTGATATATAATGGTTAGTCTGTCTAATAATCCGGTAGTCATATAGTCCCCGAATAATGATGTATGATCCCCTGGATTAATATGCTGTCTTTTGGGGCCCGTAATACGACAAACACATTACATTGCAGCTTCGGATCTACGCCTCATCAGTCCAGACAACTAGAAGAGATGTAAAACCGCGAATTAGCCAGAATGGCCCTCTTCTTTGACTCTGATACCTTATCACTATTTGCAAAACTCATCGTATTGATCTCATAAATGACAGCCAAGTCAGTAAAGTATCAGCAACTTTGCCTAGCCTCCACTCGTCCTCGCATTGATCTACGCCGAGAGGCCGAAAACAAAGAGCCAAACACCCGACTCCCCGTAAATCCATGTCTCAGGGCAAGGTTACACCTGTGAACCATCGATCGAGGAGGTAAGACGGTAAGTTCCGTAAGTATGCGGATGGCTAGCCAAGTCCCAGTCAGCGTGAACAAGGGTTGGCGTTATGGCGTGTTTCAAGCTTGGGGGCTAATTTGCCCAATATTCTTTGCTCAATGGCTCTAGCACATCGCGCCGACAAGACAGGAACAGGCCTCCAATTAGGGTGAGAGGCGCAGATTGATTAGATGAGGTCGTATAGGAGAGGCACAGCAATGGATACTTTGTGTCCTGGGGTTTGATTGCTGCTCTCAGTCGTTGTGCCGTAAAGCTTGAATCTTGCCCGTGTGAGCAGTATGGATATACTATTCGTATCGATTAGTCTAGCCAATCCCGACAAGAGTAAGCACTGAGGTGGTTACAATTCAAAGCGTAGAGTGCAACCCTGGAGAAATAGGCAATACCATCCTTACATGTTCAGCGAGACTCAAAGAATGTTGAAACGTTTTTATCACCTAGCTTTTTTTCAGCACCCATTATCTACAAAAAACATCAATAATACAGACAAAATTGAAGAATTACATTTATACTTTAAAACACTCATTCCTTGCAGTATGTCCTAGGCACAGCGTAGAGAAATCCGTCTCTTCTTTAATCATGGTTTTCTTTAGGGTAACGGTTACTCGACCAAAATATGAAAGCCTCAAATCTCAACAACCATTGCCAATTGACCCACGCAGCACCACTTTAATTAATCCCGTCGGCAATGGAAAAGCTTGGAATTTGATTCTATTCTGTGGAGATAAAACAGTGACATGCAATCCTAAATTGAAGGGCCGAAATATGGGCTCCAACCATAAAATCCACAGTGGAATATGGAGTCATCATCAAACAACTGTCTACTACGCCCAGGGATGCCGGAAGTCGGGATGAACAAAACCCGAGTCATTCAGATTTCCCCTTTAAGTCTGGAGCAAGCTCACCGTGTCTTGTTTTGGCAGACAGGCCCCTTAATTTGTATCGCGCCGTAAAATGCACAGACAACTAGCTGAATTCGATGTCTGCGTTTCAGTTATGGTGTCTCTACTAAAAAGCTTAGCACGCTTCACGAACAAGCGCCACAATTATCTGTCGCTCCCAATGAAGCTTGTTTTTAAGCATTAACAGAATAAAAATAAAGAGAAAATTTAAGTTACATACAGGGGCAGCGTAAAATTGGTGCATCGTATCTTGACCACTCTCGGCTTAACCACGTCCTAAAAAGTCCACCTGTCATGATTCCACTCTAATTTCCGGCGGGGGCTAGCTCGTGTTCCCTTTCAGCCCTGTCCATCGGACAATGTCGCTTGTTTAGGTTTACCGCGATTGAGTTTTTGACCTTATCGTGTCTCGATTTAGTATGCTGGTAGTTAGCGGGTTGTAATTCTCGTATGCATGGAGGTCGGTGCTAGACAACTACTGTGCGCGCACCGAATACGCGTTGACTGATACAGACCACTGGGTATTTGGTAGATGCGATCCTTGCTAGGGTGTTTTTCTCCCTGCGGCTCCATCCGAGAAACAGGTAGATGGATTGCATGTTGACACGTTCTAGATTAGGTCGATGAGTGACATGCTCTCGATGTGCGAATAATATTCCTCCAATCAGAGGACATCTTCTGCCAACGACACCCTTGAATGAGATCTGAAACATGAACCCAGCAAAGGCCATCGTGAGCATTCCTCTCATGACTTTGCGCTATAAAGACTTTGGATCCTCCCTTCATGTTTATGTCTTTCGTTCTGCAGTTCAATAGTCTCTCTTTACAATCTAACTTTCTACACTCTTTAGCCCTGGTGGTTATCCTCTCTTTTACAATCTCACAAGCAATCTAAACCCCCTCTTTTTTAAATCCAACAAACCAACCAATCCATCAAAATGAAGTTCTCCATCGTCTTCGCTGGCCTCTTCGCCTCCGCCACCATGGCCTCTCCCCAGGGCAACATCACCCCCAACACCATGGGCGCCCTCGAGCGACGCGCCTCCTTCCCCATTCCCGCCTCCAAGGGCTCCGTCACCTACAAGAGCGCCCAGACCATCTCCGGCACCTTCGACGGCGGCATGAAGACCTACGGCCGCGGTGTCAAGTGCACTGGCCAGGTCGAGGGCACGGACGCTGACGCCGTCTTCATCCTCAAGAACGGCGCTACCCTCAAGAACGTCATCATTGGCGCTGATCAGATCGAGGGTGTTCACTGCGAGGGTTCTTGCACCATTGAGAACGTCTGGTGGAAGAAGGTCTGCGAGGATGCTCTCTCCCTCAAGGGTGACGGTAACGCTCTCATCAAGGGCGGTGGTGCTACCGGTGCTGAGGACAAGGTCATCCAGCACAACGGTCTCGGAACGGTCACCATCGATGGCTTCACCGTTGTCGACTTCGGTAAGCTCTACCGATCTTGCGGTAACTGCAAGAAGATGGGCACCCGCAACGTTGTCGTCAAGAACGTCAAGGCCTTCAACGGAAAGGTCCTCACTGGCATCAACTCCAACAAGGGCGACGTCTCCACCATCACTGGAACTTGCGCTTCTTCCGTCAAGGAGATCTGCGTTGAGTACGAGGGTACCGTTCCCGGCAAGGAGCCCAAGAAGATTGGCTCTGGTCCCAGCAAGGCTTGCAAGTACTCTTCTGTCAAGTCTTGCTAAGCGCTTTACGATTGAGGCCTTGAACTTCATACTGAGGCAGTAATACTGTTGAGGATGGATGGATGTTGGATAAGGGGTTAATAAGGTGCTTGAAGCACTTCTTGTTGAGGTTGAGGAAAGCTACCAGTTCTGTACTTTCAACGTATATATCTCTTTACTATAAATACACTTCGTTGAACGAGAATTATTATCAGTGATTTCAATTGCATTTGGGTGTTCAACCGAGCTGACAGACACGATACGTTACTAGCCTTGCTTCTCATCTTGCAGTACATGTCCAATCAGAACTTCTTGTAACCTTGCCCAGAGACAAAAGTCTGCTGCCAAACCTGCTGCTCCTTACCCTCGGCGAGTTCGACATAGAACTGAGCATGACCTTCCGCAGTTGCTCCACTATACATAGGCGAGCCATCATCCTTTCTCTCATCGGCATAGTAAAACCTATCAACTATTAGCCTTACTTCTTGTAGCAGCCTCATCAACAAACTCACTTGAAGCCATGGTCCTTGTATGAAGTAGCAGCGACCTCAATGAACCAAGCAGCCGCAGCCTTTCCAACACCTAGAGACACCATCGATGGAATGCGCATCTCATTCTCAATGTTGCCAGTGTAAATGTACGTCGGGCTGCTGTTTTTGGGGAAGTCTTTCCAGCCTTTTACAGCTTCTTGGGCCGCGGCGTAAGCGCTAAAGATGTTGACTGCCCCGCTTGTCTTGAAGCTGTCCAAGGGAACTTGGAAAATGTCGTTGGGATCGTTTTGTCCGCCATGATAAGCTGCCAATCGATTAGACCAAGTTTCACTTATAAGTGCGTTTCACTGACCGTTGTAGATGACGACGTGGGGATGACCAAACTCGCTTCTGACTTTTTCAAAGGCCTTGAAGACCGAATCGGTGTCGCTGAGATCGGTAGGAATATGGAGCTCTTTGGCGGTGGAAGTTGATGGATCTTGAGATCGGGAGGCTAGAGCTAGTCTGTAGCCCTTTGCGCTGAAGGCTTGGGCGACACTTTTGCCGACCTTGGCACCAGCGCCGAAGATGAGGACAATGGGAGAAGACATGTTGACGATGAACTGATAATGTAAGATTGAATGATATGATGCTTGGATACTGAATTATGATATTGGATGACCAAAGTTATTTGTAGAGAAGAGGAGCTATTTATTATCATTTCATCCATTACCAATACTGCATCTCGACTTTTAGTAAGTGCGTGTCTTGGTGTTTCATTGCATATCACATTGGTCAGCGATGCTCAGGTAATCGTCGAGCCATAAGCAGGGGGACCATTTGCTTATTCTGGTTAGACTTAGGCATGGATAAGCATCATCTTGACATCTTACCAACCACCCGCGCGCGCGGCATTCATTGATCATTGTCATGAATCTTGAATTGTCCAAGATCACACAAAGTTATACAGCGCTCTGCGATTAGTTTAGCGTGTCAGAATCACCAAAATACACATTAAGTATCTGGTATCTAGTTCTGTTTCACCACTCGCCGCGAGCCTTGGCCTTCTGGATTTCATTATAGAAGGTCTGTGCTATGGCTCTCTGCTTCTCTTCTGACAAGTCCATATTGGACCAGCCCATATCTTGGGTTATACGGTCTTGCCGAAGCTTCTGGTCTGGCGTGTGCGAGCGTGGAGGGGTGCTCGATGGCTGCTCGGACTCCCCCTTGGACGTATGAGGTTTTCTACCACGGCGCATCTTGATCTGAAGCACGTATTAGGATAATGAAGGATTGTGAGGAAGTCTGAGTGGAATATGGGGAGAGTGATACGTGTTAGTAAGTTGCAGGAGAGGATTAAAAGGATATGAAACTTATCAAAAGAATTGTATAAGGTTGAGAAATTACGCTTTCATACCAGGCGACTGGTGTTTAAATGCATAGATATCGAAGTAATAGAAGAAAACGGAATAAAGAAGCATGACTGGATGACATAATTCGCTGCATTCGAGAAACCCAGTTCTTCGAAAGCATAAATGAGACTGGCTTTCATTTGTTTGGCGAAAGCTACGAGACCAAGACACCTGACCTGGCAAAACCATAAAAATAACATCATGTCCTCATCCATCACCTCTGTTCGTAACCTAAAAGCTGAACCTTATAGGCAGCAGTCATCCCATAGATGCTTCTCGAACTTGATGGCGCAGTGGCCTTTTGAAGTTACTGGGGAAACTTCTCTCAAAGTCGATTGGCCTCTACAATACCAACTCGGAGATTCAACAAAACGGACCGGGATAGAACCGACATTGGAAGGATAACTGTCCAAGATGATTAATTGGCTGGCATTACTCTGCTTACAAGACCACCACGTTCCATGAATCATATGCATTGAACCTCCCTTAACAAAGCAGATACTTATATTGAGTGCTTCGCCAGAACTTCCTCAAGCTCTCTTCTCATCTCCTGCTTCACCCCATCATCAGCCCAGCACATATCAATAGCACTCTTTGCCAAAGTCGCCATATCGCTGTTACTCAACCCGCACATCTTCTTGACTAGAAGCCAATCATGTAAGATCCACGTATCTTCCATATAAGCTGGATCATCACTGCCAATAGCAATCGGAATACCGGCGTCAAACAACGTGCGAATTCGAGGGAAGATCTCGTCAACTGGTTCGTGACGAAGATATCCCCATGGCGTGAGTGTCATTCCAATCCCTTTTTCTTTGATGCGATGCATGATTTCGGGGTCTTGTGCGGCGTTGATGCCGTGGTCTAGACGGTCGGCGCCAGTTTCACCGAGGTCATTGACGACTTGACGGATATGTTCATGCGCATCTTTGTTGCCGACGTCGCAGTGGGCAGTAATGCGGAAGCCGTCTTGTCTAGCTCTTTTGTATACCTCTTCGAACATCAGAGGAGGGCGGTCGTTTTCATCTGAGTCGAGGCCGATTCCCACCACCATATCGCGGTAGGGAAGAACAGAGTCGTAGGTCTCCATGGCTGACTCTGGTGACATGTCACGCAGAAAGCACATGATCCACTTCGACTTGACCTGTGATTTGTTAGCGATGATCATGTCTGAGCCCGTACTGACTTACATTCAGACTTCTCTCAGCCTCTTCCTGTGCTCGACGGAAACCATTCATGACCGTCTCAAACGCTACTCCACGGCGCGTATGACCCTGCGGATCAAAGAATGGCTCGCAGTACCTCACATTCATACCTGCAACATGCTCAAAGTAATTCATCGCAAGGTCATAAAAGTCCTCCTCAGTGACAAGAACTTCAAACCCGCCGTAGTAAGCCTCGAAGAAAGTGAAACTCTCCTCCGCGTTGTCAATCTGATGGCCTGGACGGGCCTCCATGATGTAGTACGAGGCTCTGAGCTGCTCGAGATTGGTGTACACAGTTCCAGTGCGCTCAAGCTTTAGAGTCTGGTTGTTGCGTTTGGCGAGTTTCCAGCGAAGTTCTGGGGTTAGAGTCCCTTCGATATGGACGTGGAGTTCAACTTTGGGGAGGTCAAGGATGAACTTGTCGTTTGAGTCTATGAGCTCTTGGCGGAGCGACAGACGCTCTTCGGGGGGCATGGCGAACTCCATTGTAAAAGGTTTGACAAGAACTGGCAGTGATAAGATACTGGAGAGATGTTTGTCGGATGTGAAGCAGAATTTGAGGATAATGGATTAGCATTTTATACTTGATGAGGTTGTAACGTCCAAGTCAGCTAGTCCCGAATAGGGTTTCACGATCTCACCCGCAGCAGGAATGGCGAGACTAAACCCTAATAGGCTGCTCTGCAAGCAAAAATACCTCCGATCATTCGGGGTAAACTTGGTGAATGAATCAGAATTTCTGGTGTGACTCACCTTCGGTTCATCATAACCCGAGGCGTATTCGCCCACTCGAGTTTAGAGAGACAGCGTTAATGCTTACGGCCTGAAATACGCCTTGTACGATGGTCAGTTGAGAATATTGCGGACTTTGTGCAACTCGCATCGCCTCTAGACCAATGTATTCGCAACATATGCTCTCGTATATGTGGAACTGTGTAACAGTAGTACAGCCAAGCCTCCAGACTCGAAAGTTTTCACATGATGGCTATTGGTATAGCCCCGCGGCACTAATAATTTCCATTTTCCAAATGTCTTTATCATCTAGGCGCTAGATTCTAAACATATCTCCCAGCATGCTGAAACGGAGTCTTCATGATAGGCTCCTGAACTCGACAGCTGGAGACCAGATAGAAAGTTGGCAATCAAGCGTGGAATCTCCAGACCTGGCCATTTGTTCTCCGTGTGACCCTGGTGATTCAGAATATTTTCAAATGGTCACTGTCAGTCCATTGACTTGGCAGATCTTCAACGATATCATGAACACAACAGACTCACCTGCCCTAGCGATACAAGCTTTGACTACACTTGTATGGCGAATGGCATACTATGACCATATTACATCTTATTCTGAGGCAGTACAACCCGCGAGGATCACAACCTTCGATCTCGTTCAGGTGCCAGTTCTGAAATGGGGATTTGTCACGCTAATAGGCATCATAGCTGGGAATACCATGATATTCCCAGTCATAGCCTTCATTTTCTTGTCTCATGCTGAGTCAAGCTTTTTAGAAAATGCATGGCACACTGTGGCCCAAATGTCTCAGAGCGATAATGTTGGCCCAATCTTGGAGAGAGCTACTCTTGCATCAGATCAGGATACTGGACGGATGATCCGGGTTAAGGAGCCACCTAAGGGCTTCATAGGTAACGTGAAAGACTTCTTCTGTGATGTAGAACGAATGTTGGATCAGAGGGAGACCAAAGAAGAGAGATTGTTTGTGAAAGACGGAGTGCTTGTCGGAAGGCGTTCAGAATAATTACAGGCCGATTAGCTCGAGATCATCTATTCATTTCGCGGCCAAGTTCTTGGAATACATCTCATCTTCAACAACAAAATAATGCAACAGAGAATTATCTCTTTGAAACTATCCGTATGTAGAGATAAACAAGACACTGGATCTCCGGAGTGTGCACAGCCGCATTAAAGGTCGTAATTTCACTATGCATAAAGCTATTCAGTAAAATGGCACGTATGGCGCTGACTATTGGGCGCTACTACAGAAGTCAACGCCAACACCGTTAGCTCGTGTGGACGACACTCGATAGTTCTGTTTCGGTTATGGAAATGACAGGGTTTAATGACAGCTGAGATCAATAGCTTCACAGCCGCCAAGCCCTGACGATATACATAAGAAGCCACTTCGGCCGCCACTGATTCATTGTTCATTTTTGAACCTGTAGGCGATCTAATTCTTACCTTAGTTATGCGCTTTTACGCCTCGCTTTCTTTAGCCTTTGGGCTTGTGGCTACCAGCCCATGCAAGCCGATTCTGTGTACCTTGGCGCTGACGACTTGGCAACGCCGTACTACGCACCTGTCGACATTTTCGTCGATCGAGCACCCACTCCGGCTACTCCAACGGCGCCTTAGTCTAGGGGTGAATGCCAGTTACATTGAATCTTAGATGCGCTTTTAATTCTCATTTGTTAAGAATCGGTATAGGCCCTATTCCTCTATTACCTAATAACCTCTCCATCTGGAAGAGAAGCCGAGAGTTTTCGGGGAGAGGCAATGCCGAGGGGCAGCATCTGCCGGAACTTAAATGGAAATGGGACGGAATTTCCGAGGCATGTCCGAGGAGTTGGGGGTACCGCCTTGTATGCCATCCAGACCTGTCAGGGAGTCATAATCTAGGTTCGACTTCTATTAGTACTTGTAGTCTGGCAACAGTGAGTTAATATAATCTTGTATATATGGTAGAAGGCATATATGCTCTTTGCAGTCAAGACTTATAACTGAGAGCTTACCTCATTACGGACAACTTGGAACATCCGGGGATACCTTTCGGCGCCTAGCTACCTAGCAGAATCTTTGCTTGCAGCTTCTGTGAGAGCGTCATCCTGCTGAGCAGGAGGTACCAGGGTAACCAAACAAGTTCTCTCGGTATCGCTATTCCACGGCTGGTATAGGTTGTACCAGAAGTGTCACGCTTTAATCCGAGATCCCTGAACTGTTTCTACTACACAAACCCGCTGACAAGTCTAATTCAGGTCTTCACAAACATGTCAGACCTGGTCGGTCTCTTGGCTGACTTCCGCAAAGCGGAAGCTGATTGTGACGCCATCCACGCAAAGTGGTATCTACCGGTGGTAAGTTGACTAACAGCAACATTCGCTCTACCCAAGCCTAATGGCGACATTTAGGCCGTCACGCTTGCTGCTTCAAGCGCCGGAGACAGGGTTCCCGACCTGTACCACCTTGCTGTTGCAGATCTGCCATTGGAACAGGAGAAAATTGTCCAACGACGCATCAAGGAAGCCTTGTTGAAGACGGGCGTTCTCATGGGAATTCCCAAGGCTCTTCAATCGCTCGTGCCGCTATACCGATGCTTGGACAAGGACAAGATTGATGCCTATGGACCAAGGTATATGCTTGCTCCCGAGATATGCTGTCCACCGCTGCTCCAGACTGAAATACACACAGGACCGAGAGTCTAGGCTCAGTAGAGGCGACAAAGGCTAGAGTGGAGCAAGCGCAACACCACTTTGACACGCTTTGGACACCAGATTCGGCCCGTGATTACAAGCAATTCCTTCGGGAAAACCATCCTGACGCCTGTAAGCATCGTCCGACTTTCTCATGGTCCAATTGTCACCAAAACCAGACCTTCTCTACACGAAATGGAGTTATGAGTGTTGGTTTAGTGAGGATGCTATCCTGTCGCTGAAGGAGACGCAGATCTGTACAACTGCTGCTATCATGTGTGTGAATTCTCCTACACAGGCATTGTGGCACACGCGTGGTATTGTTCGCGTTGGTGGTACGATAGAAGAGGCTCGATTGACACAGGAGATGATGCTGCGCATTGCAAATAGATTCAGTGCCAGGACAGGGGACATTGTGGCGGTGGACGATATCGAGTTCGACGATAAGCCTTCTATTTAGGGGACTTGCATTGAGCCTGGCTTGACTGGCATAGATTTAGGCAGTACCTGCGTTGTTGAGAGCCTTATATGAGTAATAAGAGGCATATAAGAAATAACTAGCTTTAAAGAAAAACCTTCAATAGTGCTACAGGCAACTCAGTTAGCCGAAGGAGGGGGAACATCTCCATTGGCGTTGACGTGGACTCCATCATCCAAGCCAGGAACCAGCTCACTTCCTACCACAGTGATCTCCGTGTACGGAGGCGGCACAACCCAAATTAGATCGAATCTATCCCCAGGATACTTCACTTCGCCAGTCCATCCAGTCTGTGCTGCGTAACCCTGAATACCAATCGCATTGGCAATACCTTCAAGGGATTTATGCTCCCAGCAAAGCAGTACGTTTCCCGGGCCCTCATAGTTTGTAGCTCGCCTTGCAGCTTTGTGGTGAGCATCCCGTTTAATCGTTTTATCGACCGTCAACCCAAGCGCGTCTGCCAACGGCTCCACAGTCTTCCAAGGACGATCACGACCACCATCTACTTCAATTAGAACGATGCTAAAGAGAAATGCGATCGGGGGGACAAACCTGGGTCAGGCTCCTCGGCCATGATGTATCCAATGTTGTAGGTCGAATTCACTCCGAAGACATTGACGAGATCGTTTGCACGTTCTTTGCCTTGAGCAGACAGTCCATGCGGTTCTTTTCCGTGATGAGGGGCGGGCTTCTCTCCATGTCGGATCATGTAAATGGTAGGCTTTGTCTACTGATTCGTAAGCATTTAGCTCTGGTCAGCAGAACGTAAGAGGACTGACTGATGTTTCGGAAGACATCTTGTCAAGATCAATCTATCAAATGATCGTGTGTAATTGGTAAGGGATTCAATGGGTCCCAAACGGGCTTAAAGTTAGCGGGAGGTTTTCCAGGATCAGATTGTGTGAATTGAGGAAGGAAACAAGAACAGAGCGACCATCGAGCTATATAAGCAGCAAGCTTGCAAACGCCAATCTCTACGTATCATGGTCTAGACTTGGCCGCAAAAGGGTCAGAGCGGCATTGCACGAATAAAAGACAAAGATGAGGTGAACTTGTCTCAGCCAGCCTGCACATCTCTGTATGGGGATGTGGCTGGCTGAAAACTACTCGGGAGCTAGCGACGGCTACCCGGCATTCCGTCCGCAAGCCGCCCAGCCGATCTAGTCGTAGATGAGGGGTTGAGAAGTAGAATACGTTGATAGCTAATTTGGGCTGTCTGGTCCGTAGCATCGAACGTCAAGGTGAGAGCTGAACCATGATCATTCCAGAGACATAGCTGGGGAAATTAATGAGCCTGTTCTGGGGTTTCTCTACGCAAAGACTGTTTGCTCACGGTGTAAATAATACAGGTTAATTTCGTAGCTTTATTAGCGCATACCAGCTGACGTATACTCCACGCGTTACCTCGTATATACGAGATTCTCTGCCCCATCAGAGCGTAGAGTTGCAGACATTGCCACTAACCCTCTATAAGTATGGTGGCGTTACTATACATCTGGAGCCTCTAATAAGACAAATGCACAGTTGCTGATCACAGGTAGTGCGCAAAGTTCAACAGACAAAGACACGGTATAGCAATGGAGGAACTACTCATTCTACCAGTGTCTGGCAATTATTACATCTTTATTATTCAATGACGGCTCTTTTCTGTATAAAGAAAATACTAACTACTAACCCAATCCATAAAGGTACTCATTACACAATGTCGGTGTCAGCCATTTACGATTAATTCATGAGGTCTATAAAGTTCAGGGTAGGCAAGTCGCAAGATTGTAATATTTTTTTACTGACAGGTTTAGACCTAAATAAAGAAAGCACCGCAGGGAAGAGCCTCGTGATATAACTGTAATTAATAACAGTTGAATGAGACAGAAATCGAAGCCTCTGAGGAGTTAGGTCTTAAATCCGCTCGTTTTGCCGTATGAGTTACAGCACTAACTTGACCAACCATCACATTTCGGAGCTGAGTACGCCACCCCCCACTACATGATCTCTCAACTCCGAACTCCGGAATCCCTTTTACTTCTGCGATCATGACATCGAGCAAATAGTTAACATTATAAAATCCATGTCTCTGAGCTCACTTCATCGAAGATTTTAATTCCACTTGACTTCTGTCACTGAATTATTCCATTAAGCATCGTAAACAATGAATGGCAAAGAACTACCTGCAGCGGCTCCTTTGCCAGAGCCCTATAGCATCTTCGACAAACGCCAAACTGCCTTGATCGTGACAATCGTCTCCATCGCAGCAACATGTAAGTTCCCACATGAGTCTCAATCTCAACCTCTCTTGTTAACCATTCCGCAGTCTCGGGTTTCGCATCAAACATTTATTTCCCCGCCCTCCCAACCATCGCCCACGACCTCGACGTCTCGATCGAATTGATCAATCTCACAGTGACTTCATACCTTGTCTTCCAAGGGCTTGCTCCCAGTCTCTGGGGCCCAATATCAGATGTCAAGGGCCGTCGAGTTGCATACTCACTCACTTTCATTGTCTTCCTGGGAGCATGTATTGGCCTGGCAGAAGCCAAGAACTACGCGACTATGGTTGTCCTGCGATGTGTTCAGAGTACTGGTAGTGCTAGCACAATCGCTATAGGATCAGGAGTTATCGGAGATATAACGACAAGAGATAATCGTGGGGGGATTATGGGTATATTCCAGGCAGGGCTGCTGGTGCCCGTGGCAGTTGGCCCGATTATCGGAGGTGCGCTGGCTGGATCTCTTGGTTGGAGATCTATTTTTTGGTTCTTGACCATCTACAGCGGTGTTTTCCTGGTTCTCTTGGTTCTTCTCTTGCCTGAGACATTGAGGTCTATCGTTGGTAATGGGAGCCGAGACCCTACACATGCCGTGGCCAAATACCCTCTATGCGTTTATCAGAAGACGACCAAAGTCCAATGGAATCACGGCACAGTCTCTACGCTACCTACAGCAAAGAAGCGCATCGATATCACAGGACCGTTCCGCATCCTCATCAGCAAGCAAGCCGCTCCCATCATCGTGTTCCTAGCAATCTATTATGCCGTTTGGCAGATGAGCATCACGGCTATGTCAAGTCTTTTCCAAGATAAATACGGTCTCACGGAAACTCAGATCGGCCTGACTTTCATCGCGAACGGCGTTGGTTCAATGGTTGGCACGCTTATAACCGGAAAGATACTGAACATCGACTACCGCCGTTTCAAAGCTCGGCATGATGCTCGCATTGCGAGCAGTAATGCAGGAGATGATGTTGAACCTGCCCGTACGCAAAAGGCCCAGGAAAACGATTTCCCGCTTGAGACAGCACGTCTCCGTCTCGTTCCTCTATTTTCCCTCCTTCAATGCGCGTCCATCTTGCTCTTCGGGTGGACCATACAATATCCCCAACAGGTTCACATCGCCGTTCCAATTGTATCAACCTTCATCACGGGTTGGTCTGCTGTTTCCATGCAATCCGTCATCATGACATACCTCGTCGATGTCTTCCATGACTGCAGCGCCGCTGCCAGCGCAAGCCTCAACCTCGCAAGATGCTTATTCGCCGCGGGAGGCACAAGTTTTGTTATGCCAATGATCAGCTCTATTGGCGTCGGGCTCGCGTTTACGGTCTGTGTTGCGGTGCAGGGTGTTGCAGTGGTGTGCTTGGCTGTTCAGTGGAAGTTTGGCGCAAAATGGAGACTAGCAGCCCAAGAGGCCTGAGGTGCCTTCATAAAGCGAAGCTGATATTTATTAGAGCCAAGAAAACTGCAGATAAATCTAGCTATGGTCCCCAGATAAATACTCATCCGTCGCTCTTCTTCACCTCCGAGATCACATTCCCTTTAGTCGCTTTCGATTTTACACTCATTCGTAGATCTATCCTAGACCGTGAACACCTTTTTTTTGGCGTCACTCGCTGTCACTGTCATCTAAAGTTTCCATATTTGGAGGACCCTTTCGTGCAGATGGCCATCTTTGCCGGACAGACGGCTGGCGCGCACGTCTTGCAGCCTCGTCTCCGCGTGCTATAGTCGTGGGTTCGTCCTTTACCGCTTGTGTTGGGAGGTTTGGCCCAGGTGACCTGCTCTCCTGGTTCTCTGCTATCGCCTCGGGCTGGAAACTTTGATCTGTATTGGCGTTCTCAGATATCCTGCCACTGGGACTCTGTATACGCCCGCTTGAGGTTGGTGCGTCGTCGTCACCAGCAAGGCTGTCTCCGTACAGGTCTTCAGATTCGTCTTCAATCTCGTTCCCATGGCCTGTATTCAATTCAATTAGTAAAAGAAAAAAACAGATCTCAATCGACGACAACTTGCCTGCTGAGTTTCTGCTGATATACGATTTGACTATGTCCTTGTCCTCAAGATCCTTGTCATTGAGATCAAGGTTTCGAAAGTGACAGACTGGAAGCCAATCGACCTTGTGAGGAGTTTCCCCAACAAGGCACATTATTGGGTATACCCTATTACCGGCATACTTCCCATGCTCCTCATAGCCCTCAGCCCATTCATACCTGTTAGAGGTCTTATTAAGCTTGTAACAAGCGGGGATATCGACTTTAAGGTCTGATTCGGTGACAGATTGCATCTCCGGATCATCGCCAAGCCGCGGGAAGAACGGCATGACCAAAAAGGCGTGCGGGCAATGGCCTACATCGTCGTCACCAAACCAAGCCATATGTATTTCGCCAGTCTGTGGTGCCTGTGTGAGGTTCCTGACAGAAGCCTCTCGACGCTTCTTTTTCTCCGCCTGCTCCGCTAGGTAACGATCCGCAGCGATGTTATTCAGCAGGACAAGTTCGTCACTGCCATCCACAACTTGAGTCCCGAGCGATTTAAGCGCCTGAGTAGCGTTCGGTCTCTTGACAGAGTGTCCTTTCCCTTTAAGGTGACTCATGGCAGATTGGAGCGGGTTCTCTTTGCGGAAATGCTTCTCGTGTTTCTCGCATCCAAAGATGTAGTAGAGCCCAATTGATCTTGACAATTCTGTATTTCCATCGGGCATTACCGCCTTGATATACCTCGTCGAAGCTAATTGTTCTTTCGGTCACAATGTCACTTGAGGTGCTCTGCCGCTGGTGCTTTGCAGGGCGAGATGCGACAGGATTGTCGCGTCTCTTGTTGGACCTACCTGTCTGACCAGTCGGTTCAGCTCCGACTTGCTGCTCGATATCTGTCGAGAAGCCTCTCGACGGAGTCGCGCTGTGTGTACGCGAGGGGGTTGACCTGGGCTCGATCGTGTTGCGAATAGCGTTGGTTTGGGGAAGGTGGCCTAGAGATCCAATAGTGTCATGGGTTGCTCGGTCGTTGGAGAGGGTTGGAGGCTGAATGGAGTCGAGATCTGGAGATCGGACAGGACTTTCCAGCGTTTCAGAGGTCTGGTGGGTTGTGTGATGGGTGCCAGTGTTAAAGGTAGCACGAGTGGCCAGCTTCTGGTAGCCTTCCTTCGATAGTCTCGAGTCAAAGAGGTCTAGTTGCTCCTTACGCTTGGTCTCGGCTTCCTGGTGTTGCTTTTGTATCTCCTCGAGGTGATCTCCGTACCTGACGAGTTCTCGGCACAAGGCTCTTTTCTTCGCAGGGTCCTGTTCACGGCTGTGCCGTTCTTCTGCAGCGTTGTAATCCGCCTGAGCACGCGAGATATCTCCTAGCGGCACCACGTCGTTTAGCGACGATGTCAAATCCTCAAGGAGCTTTAAAGCAGCAGCATGTCGCTGAGCAAGAGAGTCTCCCATATTGATCGACCTGCAGCACTAGCTTCGTGTACGTGTGGCAGGTCTCTTGCGCAGCAAGTATGGTCAAAGTAGATAATCACGACCAGCACAAGAAGGAAACGAAGTTCTCGATGATTAAAGAGGGAAATAAATGAAATTGAGGAAAGACAGGAAAGCAAGAGGAAAGAAATTTCTCTCGCAGCCTGACTTGTGTCTCATCCAATCAATATATTGTTGGACCAGGGTCTTTCCCGTCTGCCTTCCAACGTGTCGAATAGCCAGCCAATGATGAGCCGACTTTCAACCCCCATGTAGCCGGGTATCTGCGCCCGTGGCTTGCCTAGTCGTGTTTCCCCGCTGTCAGAGCGTTGTCAATTACTGTAGTACGCAGTAAAGTAAACGGAAAACAAAAGAAGCAGGTATGGACGATGTACACTGCCATTTGCTTCCGTCACCGATCTCATAGCCTGCCTGATTGCCTCTCATGGGCTCACGAAATTCCGGATTGCTTGAATCTCGACCAGATCAAACAGCCACTGGGCGAAAGTCTCTAGCTCTTCGCCATGGCTTGTTGCGGCCTTCGTGGCAACGCCTTGAACTCAGATTCTCTATTTGTTCATCCGATTGTTGGTAGCGGCCAACGTCAGTCAATCTCAATGTCTGGGTGAATACATATTTTGGTGTCGACAAGGCTTGACAACGGTTACACCATGCACTGACAGCTGGACAGGGATTATCCATAATTGCCTCTTCCTTGTCGATCTTTCTGCAATGGCCAACGCTTGGCAACGATCTCTGTTTGGCAGTCAACGACTTAGCCAGTTTTAACCTGTCGCCGAGATTGAATATCTGTCTCTATTGGGCCGGAGCGACAAACTACATTCGCGCGGAGACGTCCTCTCCCGTTTGCTAGCAAAGCTCACAGTATTAAACCTGCCAATAGAATATAATGGAATAGGTACACAAGCATTTCTTTGCGCAGTGACAGCTCCTTTTTCGTTTGGGATTCTTGACCGCTGTTTGTGATGTTTGCAGAGACAGTGTTAGGGTTAATGTGTTGTTTACATGCAATCAGCCCGTTGCCTTACACGTTTGGACTAAGATAATTGGTCTGATGGTGAAGACATTTCGTTCACCCAACCCCCTCCCATGACGGCCGTTCCACTCTAGTCACCTCAATCTGTTCTGAGATCAATCGGTGTGTCACATCCAAAGACAGAAATCATTGTGTAGTCCACACATATGCATCCCTCATGTCAGTAACCTTACACTTGCGACAAAGGCTGTGACGCCCAGCTAATTGCAACAAATGAGCAAGATGCTCTTGAACCGGTTAAAAGTTGAATTGGTTAAGGCGACGTAAATTTATATTAGGCCCTATACATGAGAGAAATCGAACTGTAAGTTCGCTACTTCTCCGGTTGGTGAACGTGCTCCCGCGATAAATGCCCTATAAACTCACTGGGCCTCGGTTGGCCGCCCCTGTCGCATAGCGAGGTACGACGCTAGCTAGGTACCTATCCACTATAACCTAATTGCTCTACCACCAACAGTTGCGATCTGGGAAGACTTTATCATCAAATGCCAAAAACGTCACTTCATCGCTTCGTGGCTCATTTTTGGCGACCATTTGCGATTCTCTGTTGGTGCCTATACCGAGACCCGTACCAAATGTCCGCCTCGATGCTGTCAATTGTCCTTGGCCCTCCGTTTCCCAAGGCAGTGGGAGGTTGTCGCGGCTCACTCGCTCTGTCTTCTCTGGAGCAAGCGCCATCAAAACACAGTTCCTTCGCTGCCATGGCGCATTTTTAGAATACGAATTGCTATTGCTATATAGATCTGAAAACTATCTTTCGAAGTAAATAAATTCTTATACTTATAATTTATATGTATTAGTTGTATCGAGTTACGTACAGGCGCGTCGGCTCAATGGCGACACCCAAGTCAAGGTTGGCGATTTATGGGTACCAGAGGTCCCCGAGTTCGCGACCATGATACAGCGTCACATAGCTTGTGCAGAGGAGAGAGTAACTAAAAAAAGTCTGGCCTATTGTAAAATATGAGGAATGTGTCTCTGAGAGCATCCAAAAGGTTGTGATTTAACACGAAAAGGTAAAACAAGGAACGCTAGAATCATAAGGACAGCACACATTAGAACCACCACTACACTGGCCACAGCCTCCATTGCAAACACTGTAAGCACAATCTGCACTGCGAGCATCTAACTGATGTGGTTCTGCAGGCCCTCGAGGGTGCTTTTCGAGGATAGGCGTAGCTGCAGCCATTGTGGCAAACAGAATGGCTGAAAGGAGCTTCATGGTTTGCTTATATATTGTCAGTGTTGACTTCTTTTATTTAGTTAGAAAGTTTGAGAACATACTTCTAAAAGTGAAATAGATCTTGAGAAAAGATATCAGATAAGTTTATTAAAGGCAGGTTTTCCAGTTTTATACTGAAGTTGACTTAAGATAAATGTCAGTAGTCTTGGGCTCTGTACACATATTTATATCCATGTTAGAAACAGGTTGAGCATTAATCCCTGGGGGTAGTATAAGTAACTGATTGGCGGAGAAATAGCATGACTGTTTGCAGATAATGACTATTGGCCCTTACCATTAATCAGACCATAACACAGCCGGAAGTCACGGTTCCAGGGTAAAAGTTTAATTTATCTACCGAGTACTGAGTCTAGGCTTTTACTCTATTGCCTCTATAATAACTAAGGTAGCTTGAGTGTTCTTACTAGAAATAAATAGATATCTAGTTTTGGAAGTTCCTACTTACAAGGCAGTCTCTATTTTAAACTTATAGACTGGCTACTATTGACTCCTTTTTAAAGCAAATTCAGGTAGTCTAATTATATAAATTATACTCTTATCTCTTGTCTGACTTAAACAATATGCCCCTTTTTATATAGTTCAGTATACGTAATACAGTCCCACAGCGGAGTTCGATTTCCCTGTCTAACTAGGTTAAACGGCATCAATTTGTAAATAGCCTGAATTATATTACAGTCAAGATGTACAGTTATTGGGAGGTATATAGGCGTATTGACAGTACCTAGCTAATGGACCTCTCGGCCCGGACGGCCCGGCTGATAGATAAGGTAGATGCCTCAGGCACTATCAATGATAGGCTTTATGGCTAGTGTAGATTGGTATTCTTTGCCTTATGCCCTGTTATCCCAACTCCTCCTCCCTTCAGCTAGATGCCACTCTGTGAGTGATGCTAAAATTTTCAGATTAAAACTTTGGTCAGCTATGAGATCCGACTGAACGCGCTTCGTTGGACAGTCCAGACAGGATTCGGTGAATTCGGCTGGTCATATAGAGCCTATCAAAATCAGCCTGCAGCCTCATTGCAGCCATGAGGCTGAGTAGCAACCAGCTCAATATCGCAAAGCGGGGTAAGGCATTATATCACTCCTTCATATTGCGGATATGCGCAGAAAGGATATGCCTTGTCGAAGGCAGTGTTTTGCGTTGTAATTTGTGTCCTTAAAAACCCACGTAAAGAAGAAAACAAATCTCATTTTACACAGTGGTAAACAAGGAACTCTCGTTGACCCACTGAACCAACCAAGAACTCTATAAGCATATTGTGGCTGAGAGCTTATTCCGTCAGAGAGAACCTGGTTGTGTAGTCGTGGGGAAGAACTAGCCAGAAGTGTCTTTGAGCAGGTCTGTCACTATGGCATCTCAATCTACACCTCAAAGAGAGCCTATCAGCGCATCAGAGATCTTTCCGAGCGTGGTCAATCAAGCTCTTGAAGTTCCTCCAGGAGTACCAAGATTGACATACCAGAGTCTCACGAGCTCCACCAGCTTTCGTCTACTTCAGATCCTATCAGACGGCGGCCAAGATATTCTTCGCTGCAGGATGTTTGATACTGATCTCGCTGCACAAGATCCTCCCCGATACATCGCATTATCCTATACATGGCACGAAGAGAGTCTGCCAAAGACCTTCCGCCCTGTGTTGATCAACAACCAGTATCTCAACGTCAGCCTAAATCTCTGGAACTTCCTCCAGAATTACCGCGAAACAGTTGGTGAGCGCATAATTTGGATCGATCAGATATGCATCAACCAAGATGACACAGACGAGTGTATTCAGCAAATAGGGCAGATGTGTGAGATCTATCAGAGTGCTTCTATGGATCTCTTTTGGATCGGCGAGCCGGGAGAGGACGCAGAAACAGTTTTTGATCTTCTATCATCCTTAAATCGCCTGGAGATGCATCTACTTCAGTCCGGAGGTTCTCGCCCTGGGATAAACGCTCTGCTTAACCCCATTTTTATGACAGCAATCGGCCTACCAATGCACAATAACCCAATATGGGGCTCTCTCATGCAGTTTATATCGCGATCCGCGTTTCAGCGAGCCTGGATCATCCAGGAAGTCGCAGTATCTCGAAATTCAGCTATATTCTGCGGCCTGTTGATGCTTCCATTCGATGTTGTCGGGAGAGCTGCGACTTTCCTCGTTGAGAGCTCTTGGATTAAACTATTCCACGATATGTACCAGGTCTCTGGTGCAGCGGGCTTCATTACGAGTATGATGAACTGCCGGGTGCGACATCAGGAAGGAGAGCGCCAGAGCTTAGACCTTCTGCTGGCATCGACGCGGCGCTTCAAAGCTACTAAGCCAGTGGATAAGATATTCGCTCTCATAAATCTATCTGAGAGCGGGAGGACAGAAGCGCTACCGCCGGCACTTAGACCAGATTATCGAAAGTCCGTTGTCGAAGTCTTTCGAGATGTCACTCTTCATCTCATCCGTCAAGGTTCCCTTGACATCCTTTCCGGTATCGAAGATGTTAAGTTTCGGCAGATTCATGGGCTTCCAAGTTGGGTACCGGACTACAGCGTACATCAAGTTGCCTCTATTCTCTGTATGCCACCGCGACCTGGATGGTTTACCTTGTATGCCGCTGCAGCAGGACGGCATGTCAGTGTCCAGCATTCGCCTTCAGATCCAAACATCCTAACGTTGTCGGCATACAGAGTCGACAGGATATCCAAGATATCTCCTATAGCAGAGCAGTCGATCTACGGCACTCTAGAGAAGTGGGCGAGTATGGTAGATTTCAATGCACCGTACCCGAGCATCGAGGGCAAGTCCGGTGCAATGATTGACGCCTTTTGGCGCACACTGATCGGAAATGTTGGTTTTGGAACAAGTTCTTACCCCGTCAGTGAAGATTGGGTTTCCAATTTCGCCGCGTTTGTATTGCAAGCTCGGGAAAAAGTCCAGGGGCGCTTTGCGAATTCGCCCGATGCAGACGTAGAGAGCCCGAGTTTGACACCTGGTATCGACTCACTTCTTGACGTGTTGAAAGAGGATCGTCGCGTGAAGGAGGAGGCTTTGGATCAAGATGAAGGTCTTTACGAAAGTACCATGCACCATGTCTCTTGGTATAGAAGATTGTTTCTTACCGAAGGCGGGCTCCTGGGTCTCGCGCATCCATCTGCACAACCAGGAGACGAAGTGGTACTTCTTTCTGGCGGGCGTGTACCCTTTGTGGTCCGGAAAATGGATCTGAACGGTCAAGCCTACTATCATCTCGTGGGGGAAAGTTACGTGCATGGAATCATGGATGCGGAATTGCTAGGCACTGTGGACAACAAATGGGAGGACTTACACATTAGATAAATGAGGGGCCCATCATCGTCCCACAGAATTTCCATATAGGCGCCATTTAGAGCCGCAAATGTTTAGTATTTATGTAATGCATTATGAGTATTAATTGAAAGGTCTCTTCTCAATACTATGATCCATTTTTGCGTTGATCGGTGGCTACATCTGAGGAACACCCAGCTATCAGTAAGCACTATCTAGTCAGCAAGTACGGTACCAAACACGTATATCTGCAGATGCCACTACTCCGAATCATCGCACGTAGCTAGCCCTGTAGGACACCACAGTTTTCTCTGGCGGCTCTCATTCCCTTCCGTCATGGCCTCTACACGATGTTCCTGGCTAGACGTGGACTGAGACCAGATAATATGGCACGATCTTTTAGAATCATTCTTTGATATAGACAAGATTCGAGATTCGAGAATATCTTTGGGTTTTATTTCAGGCCCACGTGCACTAACGGAAACGAGCCTCTAGGGGAGCGAGAGTTACCGCCGCGAGATAACTTGGGATGTAGTCTAATTTAATACAAGACCTACTTGAGTTTAGGATCCAGGCGCTCAAAGGCCCTCACGCCATTAAGCGAGCTAATTCCGCTGACTTCAATCGGAATATGTTCATTTCTGGCCCGACGTAGCTCCTGTTCACGCAGGGTTACAGATGATACGTGTTTATGATACACGCTGCTTTTGGAAGCTAAATATTACGCGGAACAGAATATGCGAGCCTCGAGTTCAGAGGCCAGTGTGTGCCACAGATATCTGTGTTTATATTCGGTGATTCTCTTGAGGCTTGTGGGTGATGGGAGTTGTGATGATCAGAGAGAGCAGCTGAGAAATAGTCGCCTGGCCATTCCCTCTTTACGCTCCTAGGATTTTCCCAAACGAGTTCCAAGCTGAGATTTCAGAAATCTCGGTCATTTCGAGCTGTTGTTTGCTTATACTATTGATCAGTTTCGTGCTTTCTAAAGTCTTCTCGAGGAGACTCAAGCCCTTGCATGTAGTGCTGCAGTTTAAAGAGATCATACGAGAGTATGATGATATGGTATGACAGGAATTTGTGATGTTGAGGTAGACATTCGATCTGCAGCCTCTGTGCGGTTCAGGGCGCTCCTAGTCGTCAAGTCAGCTCGCTATCGAACCGCGTCGCCAGAGTTGCGACGCCTGCCTCTGCATCGTGCAAAAGGCCATTCAGGAGTTCGTTTTGTCGGCTATGAATTGTTCACAGTGGGCCAAACAACTCCTTCAAAGTCCAACCCTTCCTCTGTTTGAGGCCCGTGTCGTACCCTTTCTAGGATCTAAATGAGGTTTTAATCATGATAGTGAAGAGGTTTGATTGAAATGTACTCGTACCCTGGCTGTGTGTTCCAAGACGACGCGGTGGCTGGAAAAAGCCCTTTTGATCTACAAAGTAACTTTGAGTTGATAGACCTGACAGCTGATACTTATATCACGCGCCTTACACGGAATAAAACCACCACATATCACCATGGTTTTCGGGAGCTCCATATCTCCTCAATCACCTATCCAGTCGGCCATAAGAGAGGCGGTGAAGGTGGTCATCAAGCAACACAATTTTCTAAATCTGTCATGGCAAAATTCCATGGTGCATAAATTCCAGTATCCTGAGATCTAGACTAATGCCGAGCTTGCTTTTGGTTTGGTGAAGGCCTGCAGACAGCTACTATTACAAGATTCGTGCAAGAAACACAGGCCAACCGTGCAACTAAAAGTCCAGACACTAGAACTGTCACTTTCCCAAACCTCAACTCAGACGCCAACATCCGTACCTTTTCTGTCACCGGTAAGTCTCTTTGGCATATGGACTCCAACTCAGCCCATAGCTCCTGGACAAATCTCTACAGACCGCCCGTTTAATATACCTCGATAATCAATGCCACCCCGTTCATGTTCATCTCTTCTCCCAAGGAAACTTGCTCCTGAGCCCTGCCTTTCTCTCAGTTCAGGTCCAGAGTGTATCCCGCATGCTCGTGTCTACGAAGAAGAGTATCGCGCACCATCTTCTAAGTGGTGGCTATCTCCTCCACATAGGGCTCGTCCTGCTCCCGGGGCTCGTCCGTGTCATCGTCCCTAGGCTCCTTCACGTCAATCCAACAATGATGAGGTTCATCTTTGGGTTCATCTCCCTCTTTGATCATCCAGACACGCGCGACAAATTGCGGATCAGCTCCGCCAGGAAGTCGTCGACCAGGCTCGGGGTCGTATCCCAGTCGGTGAACAATCGGCTCTACCTCGTACCATGCCAGGGGAGAGAACTGGACTTTGTGGGTTCGCGTATGATACCGGAAGCCAGCCCACTTTCCTCCCAGTGAGCGGGTTCCACGGCTATACCCATATAGCCCAATGAATGGTAGGTCTGAATCATGAATGTAGGTTTCATGTGGGTTGACTGATGGGTGCAGATCTTCTGGCTGCGAGATAAGAGCCGCATGGTGGGCTCCGAAAATCGAGGGAGGGAACGCCCAAGGGATTCCAGTGTCAGCCCGGATGCCCTTGTCCTCGAAATATCGGGCCGCGGTGGCGTTGTAGGACCCAACGCGGTTGAATCCCCAACTCTCGCCGTTCGGGCGTGGTGCTTCAATGTCCGGTCCCTCCATCTGAAAGCCGGAGATGTGCCACACACGGCTCATCATGGACACTGACACGACGGCTTCCTCTAGGAAGGGGAAGCGAGAGAACATGGGGAGGTCGGTCTCGAAAGGCTCGTTTTTCCAGCGAAGATTGTTGGCGACAGTTTGGGCTCGGTTGGTTCGAGAGACTATCAAAGTTAGCGATTTCCATCAAATGTTTTAGGAAGACTTACTGTATCCCATGGTGTCCTGCGACCGGGGCTGCATGGGGTAGTGATTTGATACGATCAAGCGACGAATTGGCAAAGCCTCGTCATCAACCGCATATCCGGCAGCTTTCATAGATAGAATCCAGGAACTGCCGGGAATCGGCTTTGGAATGGCCATCCAGAATACAACAAGGGTATCCTGAATGGGATTTATTGTGAACTTAATCCTTCCATCAGCGACTGCGATGGCCTTGACGTAGTGAATCGATTCGACCACTTGCTTAAAATCTTTGGACACGCGCTTGAGCTTTCCTACGGCGACATAAGGCGCTCGGGGGTGAACCTGAGCTCCATGGTCAATGGGGCTGGACATTGGAGGGATCAAGTATCCCACAATGGCTACCTTGACCTCCATAGGGAGTTTCGAAAAGGGGAACGCCATCTGAGAGAGCTAGTATGAGATATACAACGGGGATAAATAGAGTGTAAACTGATGAAAGGTGATGACTTTCCGTGATGGTGTCGTCAATGTTGTGTTGAAGTGTAGATCTAAGGTCCAAGTTTAGACAAACGGCTTGGGTGAGAATATTCTGCCGTAGGTTCTGGAGACGGGAGGATATGAGAAGGGCAGAAAGGGTTTTATGATAATTGTATGTCAAACGCCCAGCGCGCTGTGGAAGATGTTGTACTTTCTGCAGCGCCGGGGGGATATGGTTGGCTTTCGGATAGTTGACCAAGGCGAGGTAGATACCTGCTCTCACAGTCAAGAGCGGTGAGAGATGTGGTAGGAGGGTTTGAGATCAAAGAGTAGATGCTGCGTAAAGGAAGAGATAGTTGTCGATAGTTGGTACTTCCAAGTATGTTGTCCTGCTCCCTTGATTGATGAAGGTGATGCAAGGTTGTGGTGATACTAAGATTTGAGATCTCCGGTAGAGTATGATGGAAGTCTTGCGATGTGATGTTGTGGATAAAAAAGATGCGCTGTTGCTGGCGTCAAAGAAGATGAATGAAAGCATCGGCTGAGATAATACCAAATCTTGGGGTCCTGCTTGAGGTTTCAAGAATATCTCAGGACTTGAGATGATAGAAGAGTAAAGAGATGAACTATGGTGGAGGGATAAGAGACAGTTTCGTGGGATGTTTGGGATGATGTTGGTGTATGAAGGACGAAGAAGAAAGAGTTGATGGGATGCGAGGTGTGAGATAAGAGACCGAGAAGGGAACTTGGCCAATGCCACTGGTAGAGCCGCAACTGTTTGCTTGTCTGAACGGTGGGTGAACCGGCAGTGGCAATAGACAGGGTGCAGAGAGTACCTCAAGACCTGTGATAGAAGAAAGAGCTAAGAGATGAGTTGTTGGTGGAATGATAAAGGGAGTGAGTTTCGTGGGATACGGTTGGGATGATTTTGATGTATGAAGGAAGAAGATGGAAGAGTTGATCGGATGCGAAATGTGAGTCAAGAGACGAGG
Source organism: Fusarium verticillioides 7600 (assembly GCF_000149555.1). Classification (NCBI taxonomy): domain Eukaryota; kingdom Fungi; phylum Ascomycota; class Sordariomycetes; order Hypocreales; family Nectriaceae; genus Fusarium; species Fusarium verticillioides. The sequence continues at coordinate 4,047,953 of NC_031679.1, read as the reverse complement.
AATGGAATGTATGGCGGTGTCCGATTGTTTGTTTGCCTGGCCCATGGGGAAGTTGGCAGTGGCAGCAGACGAGTCTCAGAGCTGCAGGTGCTGCCTGGGCTGCTAGTCCCATGCCGTTTGAGTCGTTGTGATGACGAATCATCGATCCTCCATTGAAGATTGCCAGAACTTGCTACTGAGGGCGATGTTCATACAGGCCACGACGCGAGAGATCGTGGTAATGTTCACTTGCAGTGACAAGTTCTGTGAAGCTTCTGGCCGAGCATCTCAGGTGTATAGCGATTTAAGCCAGAACAGGAGTCAGGGACATTATCTTGAGCATTCTGGGGAAGAACATGCGGTACATCATCTCATACTTGCAGTCTCAGTGTCTCAGATATGTGATGAGGGACGAACATGATCGATCTTCTGATGACACAGAAAATAGGAAAAGAAAGACAATTGGACCTGGCTTTTCTTTTACTTTCAAGTATGTCTAAATTCCCGTTTTAGTTCTTATCCAATTGCTGCCGCGCCGCGACTTTTACGTCCTTCGTCTCAGGTAGTCAACATGTGACGGAACACCAACATCACAACCAAACCGGCGAGAACTAGGTTCTGCCTCGCTATCGCAGCCGCTACTGCTAAACACTATGTTCGGGTTCACCAGGAACACAAAATCCCTCACGGAGGTTTCTTAAGCTAAAGCTATTGCCCTGTTCACGCGCACGTTGATTTGGTGCGGGTCGCGCGTCTTCGCTTACACGAATGAACACATCAAAAGTCCTCATGAAGCGGTCGGTATTTATGAGATGGGTCATGGGCGGGCATGCCTGTAATCAATTTCTCGGATGGGTGCTTTGCTTAGCATTCCTAAGATATATTTCCGGCACTCAACTTATAAGCAACATCATCCGGTATGGTGTAGTGGCTAACATTTCGCGCTCTCATAACCTGAGAGATCAGTTCCGCGGAGCCCAGGGTTCGATTCCCTGTACCGGAGTTCCCTTTTGCACTTTCGATTGAGTGCATTCGTATCATTTTTGCTTGACCTTGTTTGTCGGGTTGACCCATATCAGTTTGCCTGAATTGATTTGTCTTGAGCGATTAATTAACATGCACGTGAAACTTGGGGAGCGCGATTATGTGAGGTAGTCTGACATTGCGAAAGAGACCAAGTATTGACATATCTACTCTACCATCTCTATATCCTTCAATTCCAGCTCAAATCCTTCATCCTTCCAGAAGCTCTTGTCAAGTCCAAATCATCAATTCATCATCTCAAGTCTTCTAGTAGACATAAAAGATCTCAGTCTCGCTATCCTGAGCACGAAGCTTCTGGTTGCGTCTCTTGAGAATAATCTTAGCAAGCCAAGCAAGAGCAGCGGTGCCAATACTGAAAGCAGCACTGCTGGCCATGGCAATAGCATATCTGGGCTCGTCGCTCTTAGGCCAGAGATAAGGAGTCCAGATGAAGCTGATGTTCATGATCATAGTAACCATGCTGATGGCAACAGCCTTCTTCTCCTTGGTCTGACCGCAGACAGAGCCGCACCAACCGAGGATGAGACTGTTGACGGCGTAGGTTCCGATGGTGAAGATGACCATGCAGACGTAGCGACCAGCTGTATTGAGGGTGGCAGCGGCAGAGGCGAAACCGATGACTGCGACGGTCTTGGAGGCGGTGATGTGCCAGGTTCGTTCGTTGTATTTGCCTGACATCCATGAGACGAGGATGGTGCTGGCGCCGGCGATGAGGTAGGGAGGGCAGGTGAGGACGAGAGTGATGGTGGTGTTGAAGCCGAGAGTCTTGACGACAGTAGGGAACTAACTTGTTAGCAATTGACTCGAAGTGAAGAATTGGGATACTTACAAAGTTCTTGAAACCGTTGGCAGCCAAGTGAAGATGAGCCATGGCACAGAAGATCCAAACCATAGGATCGCTAGCAGCCTGCTTAAGACCCTTCCATGTGCTAGTTTCACCCTTGTTACCCACAGTATCAAGCTCCATACGGTTATGCGCAAGCTGTCTCTCCTCCTCAGTCAACCACCTAGTAGTAAGAGGGAAATCAGGGAGGATGAAGTAGCCTGCAACAGCAATCACAAAAGTGACAGCGCCCTGGAGGATGAAGAGCCACTTCCAACCAGCGAGGCCAGCAACGTCGTCGAGACCGTGGAAGATACCAGCGGCGATGAGACCGGCGAAAGCAGTAGCGAGGATGTTTCCGGTGTAGAGGATGGCGATGCGGGTAGCGACCTCCTTGCGGGTGTAGAAGATGGAGAGGAGATAGACAGCGCCGGGGTAGTAGGGGGCTTCGGTGAGACCGAGGAAGAAGCGCGTTAGGAGGAGACCCTTGAAGTCTTTTGCGACGGCGGTGAGGGCGCTGACGATGGCCCAGAGCATCATCATGATACCCTGAGATGTTAGTAAGGGTTCAGTTGAGAGTTGAAGAAGGGGGGGGAGCTTACCATGTAGCGAGAGGGGCGAATGCGGGTGAGGAACATGTTGGAGGGGATCTGGCCGAGGATGTAACCGACAAAGAGGATAGAAACACAGGTCTGGTACTCTGCACATTGTTAGTCAAGAACTATAGATATGAGGGTAATACTTACCAGTTCCCTTGAGGTTAAGATCCTCCTCCAGATCATTCAGGCGCGCAAGGGCAATAGCATTGCGATCAAGATAGTTGAGCCAGTACATACTCCAAAGCATAGGCTATCATCATCAGCAAACTTATCTCCTTCGTATCAGTGATCAGTTACTCACCATCATCCATCGATCAAGCTTCTTCACAAGAGCAATCTCCTTAGGATCAGTCTTCTCATGAGCACCAGAGTAATCAATCTTCTCAACCTGAGGGATCATCTTCTCCGGATACTCATTCTGGAAGATCTGGGGCTCGACGTCCCTGATGTCGGTCTTGCTGTCACGCTGAGCCATGGTGATAACAAGTCAAGAAGTTTATAAAGTAGAGGTAGCTGGGTAGTCAAAGCGATCGACTGCCTTGATGAGAACAAAATAGTGGGCGCATCAAGGACAGTTATATAGGCATTTCTTAACAGCGATAAAACCTGGGGATAAAGTGACAGCAACGCTCGTCCCCCCAAGTTCCCCATGGTCCTTGATCATCCCCCGCATTGCGGGGTGCAGAGTAGGAGTCGGCAACCCCGTAGACCGTGATATTCGGAGGGCAGATCTGGGAAGTACAGATTAAGTTGGTCTAGACCGTCGCCAAGAAAACTTGGGGTAGTACTCGTCTTGCGAGAACAGGGATGAACTAGCTGACAACACTCTCATGGTGTTGTGTGTCTTTGATCAACAGATGGTCTGCGCTTTGCCGTCGGAGCAAGTTTATCACCACGCTAGAAAACGGCGCCAAGATGACTTACACCGTTCAAGAAACTAGTTCCGAGCGTTTAACAGGTTGGATTCCATACGAGAATGTATTAAGCTTTGGATTAAAAATGCTTCTTTCCTTCTAGAAGAATGGTCAAACTGAGGTGGCGTTGTCATCACGAGCCGTTAGTCTCTTCTCTTATTGGAGAATTTCGTATTGCACTGCCTACCTCCAAAACAGCCATCCCATTTACATATGAGCCAGGTAGACGAGAACTCCAAGTTTGATTCCCCACTGCGGGATTTCCAGAACTGTACGCCCGCAGCAACAAGGTCGTACCATACCGAACAGGGAAGGAGATTAAGCTTAACGATTAAGGTTGCGGGGTCGACATGGGGTAATGAGCAGCAGGGATCCAGTGGAAGTGAGGACCGTTTCCCCCGCGTCATTGCAGCTCACGATGAGAGAGTAAGTTGTTAGATGATTGTTTTTGTAATTTGTATTATTTGCATGATTCATTAGATGTTGGCCAAGAGTGAGTGTGGTAGTTGTCTCCGCATTGAATGAGACTAGCTTGGCTACTCCGCTGACATTACTTGGCTGCCTCCGCACCTTTTTGGCCAAGGAGAGGAGTCACCTTGGCTGCTCTCCTTATTGGCATCATCTTTAGAGATAAGGTCGTTGTAAGTGAACCATAGATCGAACCTTTGATCTCCCCCAGTTTACGCTATCAAACTTACGCAATGACAATGATCCGACTACCTGAAGTACGGCATGCATACTGCTCAATGCAACCCGTAAGCCCATCTCACAGGGATGTGCCAGAGATTGGGTCACGAATACCACCCTGATCCCTCACAGCTTGAGCTTTGGAGCATTGCATCACAACATCATCGCGTCTGTGTCAGAACCCCCTCTTGGCAAGTCCAGACCGTTCCGAAGATTCCCGCTCCAGTTTATTAGCTACGTTAGAATGTGATATCTGCGGGGGATCTAGCGGTTCAGTGCCCGCATCTCACTGAGGGGGGTTGGGGGGCTGTTTACTCCGCGAACAGTGCACTAGCACTCCACTAACGATGCTCCGCCACAGCAATTATCCAGTGATACGCCGGTGAAATGATACTAGGGTTAGGTTTAAGCTCGCTGATCTTGTTTTCTAGAAGAATTGCCGCTTTCTCATCATACATTCTATCTAGCTAGTCATGCATGTGCTTAGCCCTACTCAGACATACACATTCCAGTAGCCGCCTGCACTATCGACTCTACGCCTGCTCAGCGTCAAATGATAGGCTCAAGATAACCCGCCTTCCCGGATTCTTTTCGACAGGATCTGCCACTAGACGTCTTCTCGAAGGATTCACCGCTGGTGTCTCACAGATCTGCACCAGCTCCAAATGCGCTGTGACGTTGTTCCACTTTACGGGCGTTGGTACTCCGTAGTCTGGGGGTTTTGGGCTTGGCTTTGGCTAAACATCAGCTATTTCAGCTAGAACGGGGAGTGATTACCCTTCCCCGCAAGGGTATCTCACTGTGATAACTGGGGATGATGAGCACAGACGGTTTACTAATGGTGCTGTCTAAGCGAATGCATCGGCGCAATTACTGTATTCGTTTGAGATGTTGTTGGTTTGAAGGGTCGGATGCTTACGGGGCTCGTATTCTTGGCACGTCATCCTCGAGACGAAAGGTTATTGCTCCGGGGCTGGAACACGCGATGCGACCTTGTAGAAATGTCCATTTCCGTAGATTGGTTGCTCAAAGGCGCTTGGAATGTGTTTGGGTTCCTATTTCATCCGATGAGGCTCTGTGGTGAGATTCAGCGTCGTATAGCGTGGATTTCGCTTGGCTTCTTGGGGAAAAGAGTCTCCGGGGCTACTATTGGGGTCCCGTCAGCGCTTCGGGGACTCAGCTGTCGTGGTCCGGATGGGGTCGGAACCTAAGCCAAGAAGCAAGGGGAGATAGCGCCAACAACAATTCATGTTATCATTCTGACGTTGGGGAATCAAGGCTTGGCTTGGACTTGGGGAGGTTCGCCATCCTACTCTTCCCGAGAAAGGCTGATGAAGCTCACTCTGACTCAGGTGAAATTATAGGTTGGCCTCATTGCAACTCTTATCAAGCCTCACCTAGACTTAGGTCAAGATAATAACACGGCTCAGTATTCCGTTCCTCTTGCTTGCCAAGCATAGGTCAGGTTGGAGATCAAGGAGATATGGAAACTCCAATGATCTGTCAGACCAAAGATAGAGAGCCAGGGAGCCTTGAGTAGCTAGATCAGAAGCGGATGTTGACGTCTGACGGCCTCTGGGTGACAGAAAAGGTGAGACTAGCTTTCACCAAACCGCGGCGATCTACGACGAATCCAAGTCCAAAGGTTTGTGTCCCCTCCCCTGGGGCTACAGTTCTACTGGTAAGCCTTGTCGTCTAACAATGTACATCAATGGAGCAAAGTAACGCGGTGGCATCCGAGATCATCCATGAGTGGATAGACGGTGTACGAATTATCTCGTCCTTTCAGATCATCTCCCAGATTAGGTCTTCCTTGCTGAAATCTCTCATTATAAATACAGAGGGCTCGTGTCCAAGAGGGTCGAATATCCTCAGCACATGCTCACAACATCTCCAAGAAGAAGCTCATCAACATAACATCTTTCAGCACAATCCTCTCAGTACGCTTCTCTCGGTACCGAAGATCGATTGCAACTTGGGAGATTCGCCAGGGTCACCTTAGTGGCTCTGCCTAGTGGAACTTCCATGTTCGAGACTTCGAGCTGAGATGTCGAAGCAGTGCATGCTGCCACCCATGCTATAACACATTCAGAACTCGGGTTCAATGCAAGCCACAAAGTCTTTCATACGCTCGCTGGGCTGGATCTTCGATGATGGGTGGGTGGCCAGACTGCCCGTCGACATGTGATGTTGTTCAGGGTGGTGTTCAGGGGCAACCGGTTGTGCAACCGCGGAATCCTTCATCCCTCCTCCCGACCAGCTCCCATGGCAAAATCCTGAAGCATTGCTACATCAGTCTTTCTTGGGCTTCAGCTCCATCGCTTTTGAAAGCCAATCACCTTGAATGGTCGCTTGAGATACGTCAAGTCACGACGACCATGGTCTCCATGTCCAAGTGCCCTTCAACGACATCAGCGATGTGCTAGGGACGCACTCGCCATTCTGCGGCCCTCTTGCCACCCTTTCCCAGTAGCTTTTGTTCATCCTAATTAGTAGTCTCAGTTATCTGTGCTGAATTCAGCTTCCAAATGGCCATCCTAGACGCGGAGCAGAACCTGGTGGTCACGCAATTTCTCGCCACTCATAACGCGCAACCATAATGATACAGAAGCCTGTATTCGTTAATGCAGCTACGTCTCAGCGCAGCCAGTTCTGTTATATATGGAGGCTGGCATTTTGAATGGTAGCATGCGTCTCGTCAAGTCACAACACAAGGGCTTCGTATCGAGGTAGCCTTCACTGACATCCATGACGGGTTCGAGAATTTCAGTGGACAGCGAGCGCTTACTGGTTCTTTGGCTGTTTCCGTATCCTTGCTTAGTGGCTTGCTGCTATCCTAGATGTTCTGACCCTGTGACCGTAGATTTCCAGTGTCCCCCTTCGTAAGGAGCTAGATGTTTGGCCACTCCTGCTCATTGGGTGTCAGAGGTCTTTGCAGCCACACAAACCATATTCCATGATTTGATCACTGTCCTAGCGGCAATAGTGTAGTGTTCCGTCACCGTCAGTGGTTGTTCTAGGCCTGTTCACCCGTTCAGGGGGTTTGAATACGTCTCGTTCCGCTTACCATGGCCACTCACTCGTTTCGCAGACGCGTAAAGGTGTGAAAGAAGGTTTCGTCCCCTGTTCTCATTATCACATCCTCTTACTCTCATGTATCTTCCATCGTCTGTGTCTTGATCGGGCTGCCATGGCTCCCACTAGAACCGCTGCATCTATATCACAGACTAAAGTAGTGCGGCAATTTCGTGGTCAATCGATGCAATTTACTTCTCGTATACAGTTACATGACCATCTAGCCTCTCCATTGCCTGAGCTATTACGGGAAATGCTGTCGCGCCATGGCAACTGCACTGATAAACTTGGTGCTCGATACAAAAGCACACTTATCCGGAGGAGGCACACTGCTAGCAAAGTTCCCAAAACGTGAACTTGCCACGCCATACTGCCAAGCTAGCCCATCCTCCATCCTGAACAAGGGTCCTCCTGATGTTCCGCCCTGGCAATCTGCATCAGTGATAATCCTGTCGCCAGGAATATCGCAGGAGTGATAGCATCTCTCTGCTGTTATCCCATCCTGTCGCATAGGCTTTTCTTTATGATAAAGGTACCTATTAGGATACCCCACGTGTGACTATTCAAGGTTAGTGTTGATTCTCTTATTCTGTTCTCATTTACTCACAAAGGTTTGCGTGTGCATCAGTGTCTTTGTATCGAATTCTTTTACCCCGAGGTACCCGTGCGTATCGCCCATTCGATCCGCGAGAATCAATATGGCCCAATCGTTACAGAGCATGCATTCAAATTTCTCCTGTTCATTCATGGGCGTTCTGTGACAATCTAGGGCGTCCTCCAGAGCGATGACGTCCGTCACGTACGATATCCCTCCACTCTGACCCTCGAAGAAGTTGGATTCAAACGTAACAGTGTCGGATAATGTATCCCACCCGAAGCAGTGCCTCGCTATCAAGACGTGCCGCGGTCCAACCAAAGAACCACTGCAAGTTCTCCCCTTCCCGTTCGCATATGACTTTGCGCCCAGGAGGATTCTCCCTAGAGAATAGGCGGGGTATTGTTGGCTATTCCATTCGTACCTGTCGTCTTTTACAAAGTCTGGTATTTTTCCGTCAAAGTTACCTGGAAGGTTGCGCCGTTGGGGTGGTTGACGTGGAGGAACGGGTATGCCGGTGAAGTAGTCGAGTATATGCCTCGAGACGAGGTGGATTCTTGGGATAGGGCCGGTTTGAGGGGCAATAGGTGGTTGACCCGCCACAGTTGAGTTGTTTGCGGTGGTTGTTGGAGTTGCTGTTGGGCCCGGCGGCGGCGGAGGTGGAGGTACAGGAGGAGGGACGGGAGGTTGAGGTGGTGGCGGTTGGTCGCGAGCCTCGAGTGCGTTGTCGCCAAGGATAGGTGAGGCGAATACCGGGTTGGTGAGGGCCAAGATGGCGATACTGAACAAGTTGAGAATCAACATCCTGCAGCGTACATGTTTGGAACAGAGAGGTGCTTGGTGGTAGCGCATGATCCGAGAGTACACGTATATTTATTCTCCTCATGATTAAGCTGGGGCGTTTTTGAATTGGTGTTGTAAGTATAACTCACCAAGTTGTGAACCTTGTGGTAATTATGGCCGCCATACTCCGTACAAATAGACTCGTTTAACCAGGCATTCGTCATATCAAGAGCCGATAAGACTCTGTCGTTATCTCAGAAACTTAGATCTAAGCCACAGCCTGGCAGAGTCGGGCGTGCAAGAAGTCTAGTATAACCGCGATTTTTCTTACATGGTCCATTCAACTGGCACACTTGGCACATTCCCTATCAAACTGAGAAGCATTCTCCTCTTGATTACAATTGCCAGTGTCCCTTCTACCATGCAGCTGTTTCCTGTTCTACTCGTGGCCAGGTGCTTCGTCAAACCTGTAACTCAAATACGTGGGCCCAAGACATGCTTTCAGCCACAACTCTCAGCTACAAATGGCAAAACATACAACAAGCCCCTTCTTCTTCTTCTGGAAGAAGCAGAAACTAGAACCACTCTCTACTCTCTATCATGCAAACCATGAATCCGCTTCTCGCATTCATCGTTGACCCTGAATAATGCCTGGCCCTTTTCAGGATAGCTGTATTCTGGTGAGCTCTGCGTCACTTTCCTCTTCATTCATTGCGAGCCAATTTAGAGTCGGGCAAACCTTTCAGTCCTTCCTATTGGCTGTTGAATGACGTCCAATTGACCACAAAAAGGTTGCTCCAATGACGTGGAGGGCTTGCATCGTGCCATTTATATAGAGTTTGCCAGCCGTGCCCTAACACGCGAAACTTTATTGCTCTGCATGACCCTTTCGCTTACGTGGTTGAGTATCAAGGTGATTTCAGGTCACTTCGGTTTCAAGAACGGGTTCGTAATCGCTTCGCGATGGCATCCTACTCACAGATGCCAAGCGTTTTGGTATGCACTTGGAAGCCTTTTGGAGGACATCGCCTTCGTATTGCAATACAGTGGCTAAATTAATTAAATCACCTACTTAGAGCTCCTTATCCTCATCGAACTAGCAACAAAACTTTGTTTAGCATATTTCTCCTCCCTCCACCAACCTCCCTGTCCCCTTCATTCTTTCATGATAACCTCCGCGTCCTGCAGATGTTTGACGAGATCAGTAGGTCCAGTGCTTGCATTCGCTTGAACATTGCAGACTGGCCATGGTGAGTACTTAGTGCCTGTTCTGTGATATGTAAACGTGACGCCATTGGGATAAATGGCCTCTACAGCTCTTTCGAAAGCATTCTCGTCCCCAATAAGCCGAATAGGGATATCGTGGATTTGAATTCCATAAGTCGCCATTGTTCTAACCTTTTTATAATCAAGAGTATGTGGTATGAGTTGCTAGTTGCTATTCTATAAATGAGTTATGATGTTGATTGTTGTTTCATTTTTTCTAATACGACGATGCAATTTATAGGCGGCCATGGTGGTTTCACTGCCATCGGACAGACAATGAGCCTCACTCTTGAGAGCGAATAAGTTGATGGATCAACTATTCAGAGATTCGTCCTCTTCTGTACAAACGAATCACCTGTCCTCGTCACTTGAGGCCTGCAACTGTGAAGTCAAAATGGTCTCATTGTCTCATTGCACCTGACATATCAAGCGCCTCAGTTGCTATATCCTCATTTCTGAGTAACGGGGACCCATGATACCAGACTTCTCGCTCCCCCTCTTCATTCGCCGTCTTTCTTGAGAACACCCTCATCCTGCAGAGTCTTTACCAGATTTGATGGTCCTGTACTCGCATTCAGTGCCAAAACCATATGTACAGCCTCTCCTCTATGTGAGCTCTCGTAAGGGTGCGTCACTCCTTCACCGTAGTGTGTCCTCAATGCTGTTTTAAAGCTCTCCATATCCTTGACAAGACGGACGGGGACATATTCGATTTGACTTCCATGAGTCTCGGGCTGTTGGTCTGCAGGCATGGTTGTAGATGGCGAATGTGAATGTGCATGTGAAGTTGGTAGTGGGTTCGGTGCTGTTGTTGATGTTGTTTGGTTGTCTGGCTAATGACTTCTGGCGAATCGTCTCTTTCTATAGTCAATCTTCAGCTCTGAAAGGCTTCACTGTCGTTGCAATAGACACTTGTCACAGTCAATTGTTGGCGCGATCATCAGCCCTCTGTCAATGAACAACCTTCAAAATGGAGTCCTTTCACAGATAAATCGGGCACTTCATCACTCTCGACAGCTCGGTGATTCCGGCCTCTTCACTTGTCGAGAGTGAATCGTTTCATAATTCCCTCTCAGTCAACGTAAACCTCGGGACTTTTTTCGATTGCTGCCCAAGTGATTTGTGTAAAATATGTACTGAATCAGGTAGGACTTCATTGTGCTATTGAATTTGACAGGCATACCAACGCGGCAAACACTATTGGTGAGGTGGTAATGACAGTTCTGTCACCAGGATGATCTCCTCGAATGAAACTTGAGCACTTTTCTTATCCTTGTGATCAAATTGAGACATCCTTTCTGTTTAGATGCAACTCTTAGGACTAAGAATATGCTTTTTCTTCTTCCTGGTCGTCCATCACGACACTCCCCTCCCAGTATACCCACGTTTCATTCCTCCATGATAAGCTCAAGTTTCTGCAGTTCTTTCATCAAATTGAACTCCGCTGAACCCTTGACAACGAGCCCCACTATCTTGTAAAGCTCCCAACATCTGTGTGTTTCGTAACGAATCCACCAGGATAGAAGATCTTCAATTGGCGGTACAAAGCCTCTAGCTTTTCTTTTTCAACGAGCTTCAGAGGGATGTAAACAGTCCGTGCACTGTATTCAGTTTTGTCTCCGGTATTTGAGTCTCCTGACATTGTGGCTGCGGAGAATATAATTCTTGATTGTTCGCTGTGTGATTCTTTAGTGGGTACGTGATCAATTTGCTTCCTTGGCCAGCCGTTCTACTGACTGGCCGCGTCTATCCATACCCAATGTCCCCTGCTGGCTCTTTTTACTCACTTTGCATCAAGCACAATGTCACTACCACCAGGCTGTGAACGTCAGTTTCTCAGTCTCCTGTATCGAGTGAATTGTCTTTCAGTTCACGAGTCCACAAACTTTTACACAATTATGAAGGTCCACTCGAGATACGCAGTCGTGCTCTAACGCAGCCATTCAACAGTGGCCACTTGTTTTATTCTCGATAGATACAGTCTCATGCCCTCTTGGGAAGTGAGAAAATATCAACCCAAGCGTGGTGCACTGTGACGCATTCTGCATTGCTCGCATTTCTTCCTCTCACAATTACTAGGGTCACCTCATCTTTCAGGACAGTAAAGCGTAGATTACGGTTGGCCAATTATACCCTTAGCTTGGCTAGGCTCTGCTTTCCAAGGCTTTTCAACCTTGACTATAGGAGATAACCGACCTTCTCTCACCTTGGCCTACAAGCTTCGCTGCTGCCTTCCCCTCCTTGCCTCTGTGCTCATTCCTGCAAAATATATTTTCCCTCCATGAGGAATTTCTGTAGGTTGATCCTGTCGGGACTTTCTCGTAATCCGATTACCTTGTAGAGTGCTGCATGGTGGGCGGATGCCTCCACAAATGTGACATCAATTCCCCCTGGAAAGTATTTCTTCAAGCCTTCCTTCAGCTTATCGTAGTCGCTGACGAGGCTTTCTGGAATATTCTGTTCGAATGTGTGCCATTCTCTCTTGTCTCCTTGTTGGGAATCTGCAGTCATTCTTGCTGTATAGTGGCTGTTGGTAGATGTAGACTTTTTGTGTGTAGTTGTAGCTTGATGGGTTGATGGGTTGATGAGTTGATGGATTGATGGGTTGCTGGCTGTTGTTCATTTATCTGTTATTTATAACTAGAACCTGGCTGAGCAGACAACTAACAATAACTCCATTCACACTCGAACCTGTCGCAGCGCTTCTAATCACCGCACAGAATGAGTTTCAGCTTGTCACTCTCTAGATCATTCGGGGACCTCATCGTCACTGTCCTGGAGCTTCGAATCGTGCATCGGCTCACAACATCCATAACAAAGTGGTTCCACGCGTGCTCGGCCATTCAGGTTTCTTCACTTCTCGATTGACATCTTATTGCAGGGTCGCCGTGACGACTACGGGGGTCTTGGATCGGCCATCGGTCATCTCTCAACATCACTTCTTTCAGTCGTCATTTATGGTGGTTCAGCTTATGTGATTCCTATGTGAGCAACTACAGGTAGCTCATAACTGTCGGTATCTCTAAATGACATTCGACGTACGCGTCTCGTCCGTCCCCTTGATACTGGACGATCCATCTCAGCGCTCATCCTCTTCGCCCGAATCGGCCCTGAAGGATGGCACCGACATCCTGGAGCTTTTTCTGCAGGTCCTTCAGCTCTTTGGCCTTCGCAAGCACAGTAACACGGCAAGTACTTGGGCTGTACTTATAGTCCACTTTGAACCCAAGAGGATAAATGTCTCTCAGCGCTTTTTCAAACGTTCCCTTGTCGTCGATGAGCTAGAGTTTGATGTCATGCTCGCATTTCCACTCCGCGGCTCCCTGCTTGGTCTTGCATCTGTCAGTGACTAGCCGCGTTAAAGGAAAGCAGATAGGTACCAGATAGGTACCTTTAAGAGCCAATCTTGATGGCCTTCAAGATGTCCACTGGACCACTGCCAGCGATCTATCCACAGACATCTTTCCGCTGATGAGGGCCGTCAGCATGGTCCTTTTGTTCAAACACTGTCATCACTTGATGTTGTGAAGGTGCGCCAAGTACACCAGGTATCCGCAGCCACTACCTGAGAGCTCATCATTGTTCAACTGATGGCTAGCATATGCCAATTGGCCATGAGCCATCAGGTGCATCCAGGGACAGGTGTGTCTGATGTTTCTTGGAGCCCCCATATCAGCAGGCATCAGTGTTCTTATCATGAGTTTCTTCGGCAAGTGAACCACCTCATCAAGTTGTGAATGTTAAACAACTTTCGTCTTCAGGGCCCCTATAAAAGGCTCCCGAGGCCCCGGATTATCATTCCCATACACGCCTTCCAAGTCAACAAGTCTATCAAAAAAGAGTCGTTCGCGGGATGTAAGCATCGGTTGTCAGGTCTATCAACTCAGATTAACCCTCTTGTAGACCCAGTTCGGGCAGTAACACCCAACATCACGCGACAATGGTTATCATCAAATGGTGGGGCAGCACAAATGCTGTCGACACCAAGAAGCTCGTCTTCAGACACGAGTTCCCCGTGAAACGGTTCTGCAAGATGGAGAAGCTCCGAGAGGCGCTAGGGGATATCTTTGGCTCGAATGATTGGGTCGTCGAGTACGATGGAGATAATCTCATCATCAAAGTGGGAAGCATGGTTGATCTGAAGGAGGAACTGAAGGCGCGTGGTATTATTTACAAGTCTATGTGTAAGGCTCGGGTGGTTTGGTTTCTCCGGTATTTTGAGTATGCCCGTTACTGCTGAGCTCCGTATACTAATTCCGAATTCAAGCGCGAGCGTGGTGGCAAAGTTCTCATGGGTTGTGGAGATCTCGTCATAATAGTTTTGTCGTAAAGGGCCGATGAACTGATTTGCGACTTTGCACGCTGGAATCCAGCTGCTACAACTGATTATCCATATTTTGGTACTGAATTGACTTCAAATTATGCACATGCAATGATCCCATCCCTTGAGCATTGCTTGCTGTGCGACAAATCCTGAAACTGCAGGGTAATTTGATCTAGAGTTAAAACCAAATGTTTGCTAAAACAGCATAAGACATTGTCCTAGTAACTGATTATACTTAGCACAATATAGATAAAGGCAACTTGAATTCAATTGTTTAAAACTTTTCAGTTAAGCCCAAAGAGATTGAGCTGAAAGTGGAATGATTTACAGCTCTTCTGTTTTTACCAAGGCTATACGAGGAGTTTCTTTTTTCGCTCATTTCGAATCTTGATCTCAATCTTAGAGTCCAAAGGAATTGCTTGCACTTGGTTTTATTTTTATCTTTTTACCTCTTCATTTGCGCTCGTAATGGTCGCTTGAAGCTGAGCTCTGGGAGCGCCACAGATGTAGGTGTGGCGCGAGCTACCCTCCATTTCGCCAAAGCAATCAATTGCCTGGACGCTGACCAACATAACATCTCACATCTGCGCTCTTTCTGCGCCTGAGCCCGGCACCGATACTCGAACCGTAAGTTTTGTACCGCCGATAACTTCTCTCTACCCTCGTCACTTGTCACGACACCCGAACTCCGAAGATTTAGCGGTCGACGCCCCGACCCCAAGCCGAATTGACTTCGTGCTCAAGATGCCGCGGAAGAGTACCTGATCATCCTCCCTCTGTGACCGCCTGCCTTTCCGCCATCCCCTTCGAGTCCGCCGCGCTCGCTACGGCGTTTCCTCCTTGCTCAACACGGTCCGCTCTATGCGACAATTCGAGATGCCCTCCCCGCTGCAAAACCCCACCAACCTGTCGCGCAAGCGCGATGCGTGAGCCGGAAGGGCTTTGAGCTTCCAAGAGCGCTGACACCGAGGAGTTACAAGAGTACGGGAACATCCGGTCTTCCTCGTCGACTCTTGATCCCTCGATCCTCGCCGACACCTACGATTCGTCGCGCTTACCACGACTGGCCTGCAATCACCAGCGTCGCCGTCCTATAGACAACTCGACATGCCTCTCAGATGACAGCATCGCACGGATCTAGTTGCTCTTCGACAACGACGAGACTCTGAGGATCAAGAGGTGCCAGCTCACGACGATACAGGCGTGCGCGAAACAATACACCAACAAATCCCAGTCGCGTTTCCCGCCTCTGCCGACAACCTTGAACCTCCTCCGTCCCTCTGCGACTCGTCGTCCCGCTATCGTTCACGGCCGCGCCTGTATTCTCCAACATCAGCCCCATCGAGAAATCAGCCTGAACATACGATCGATTCCAATACCCGTTCTTCTATACATCCATCCTCTTGCAAAGATCTCTGCATCAAGTGGTTTCACGTCGGAAGAACTCATGTTTGCCGGGAAGGCTGCTTTCATTCAGCTAGAACTGTTTGAAAGAGGCAAGATGGCCAGCCGACAGCTCAGGGTCAATCCAGTTTGGACTCATCATCGCGAATTTCTCCAGCTTGTCGTTGAACTTGAGGACGTAGACCACATACTACCTGTTGTTACTGGTGCAGCTGCGAGTCTACAAGGGCATCCTGGGAGATGCGACATGTCGCAGTACGACTACGATAGGGTATCATCCGATGGATGAACCCTCGCATCTGCCGGAGACGTGAACAGCGACAGACCACTCGTAAGCTGTCTCCCTGTCTCTGAACGTAGTAAAGCCGCGGCTGGAGTTTGCAAGATGATGAACAGCGACCCGACACCAAGCGTAAGCATTGTACATGAAGCTAGACTAGAGTCTTGTGAAGCCATCGTGGTTGCAGGGTGTTGAACGCCCGAGAAAGGGGTTTGACGTTCGTTAATCGTGCTTGGAGACAATATGTGGAATATTCTCAATGATCCCATTTCAGGCCCGCTTTGATCAGCCAATTCACAAGGCAGGATTGACGCAACGACGATGTCCGTCTGTAAATGCTCTTTACCTGTAGGCTGTAAATTCATGGTTTGCTCATCTTGCCTTTTCAACTTCGGCAAAAACTCGTCTGTTTTATGGCAGATCTGCTGTAATTTACAGCAATTCCTTCCAAATGTGTTTACGCAAAGATTAAAATTAAAGGTCCCGGGTAGGAATGCGTATTTTGGCGGTTGTACTCCATACTCTGTACTCAATCTATCAATCCTGTGTCTTGTCATAGACAAGAAGAGTTGTGCAATTAAAGACACCGGCGATTCGAGGCTGATGACTGTTTCCCGAGATTTCCTGTTATTGCGATGTTCATCGCGAGGTATTTCCAAGACCCAACCGCCCGAGTTTGTCATTCAATCTCGACTCCCCAAGCCCCAGACGCGACGCCACGACAATTACGCATTGATGCTCAGACTTTTTACGATCAATCCTGATAATCAGGCAATAACTTCTTCCTCAGGAATTATTTTCCCTGATATCGCAGGCCTTCAGGTTTTCTACTCGCCTCCTCATAGTCACGTCGTCACCATAAACGCGTCAATCAACCGCAATACCTCCGCCCCATTTGCCTCCCTCACCGCGCCCTCACCTCATCATCACAAGCTCCTCTCTCGGGCTGCCTCTTCTCAACAAGATACACAAAATATCTACGTGTCCCTCCATAGCCTCAGCATCGCCTCAACACCGCCTCGATCCCTAGCTGAAAGCTTAACAACGTCCTTCTCCATTCAGAACGTCCCGAGATGAATATCCCAGCGGCTCATCCCCAACCCCAATTGTGTGTGTCTCGGTTACCACCGCCCTTCATTGACGTCATGGAATAGAATACGGATATGTAGCGAAATTAAGCTTAACCAAAGACAGGGGTTGCCCCGGCATTCAAATTACGGGTGGCCTCCTTGTTTTACGGGAAAGCAAGGCAAGTTTCTGGTGTCGTGTGTTGGTTGTTTTATGCGCGATGGTACTGTATCGGATCGTTGGAGTGAATCGGCGCTATCAAGTCCCGTTGGTGCCTTGGGTGAGCATGTCACTGGCGGATCTGTCATGTGTCGAGTGCCACGTACGATAAAAACTTGCCAACGGTGTTCCTTCACCGTCTAACGTGCCTTGAACACGTTATGTTTCGAACGAACTGCCGAATCGGTCATATCATGCATGATGTATTCGATCCAAGAATTCTTTTGTCTCCCAGCCAATCCCCACGCTCCAAACATCACCATCTCCCTAGTTAAGTGGACCAATACCGGGCTGTGTACAAAACTGCACATAACAAGTTCTTTGCAGACTAAAAGTTACAAAGGCTAGAGGCACTTTTAACTCTAAAAACTGGATTTATGAAATCGCCCCCTTTTCATTTGCTTTGCTACATAGAGAGGGAGATGAAGGTTGCCGGGGAGGGAAGGAGTGAAAGAGATCTAGCGTGATGGGCGCTATTAAGCTTAAAAAACGAGGCTTAGACAATGACGTTGTGGGGCGATTTATGGAGAGTCCTTGGATTTGTGATTTCGGGGTGGGGACGGCCTGGGACGGGGGGGGACGGTTAGTGGGCGTTTAGATCTTGGCTGGCGGTTGGAATACGACGGATGATCAATGAGCAGAGAAGAGACTGGGAGTAGATTTGTGAGTAGATGAAGGATATAGCCGTCAAGATGGAATTAACCAGTAGTACATTAATTTATATTGGCATTTAGTCTTTGGAATAGGTAGGTACTCGGACAGTAGAGACGGAACAGTCCAGATTAAACAAATGACCCCTGCAATGCCAAGATTCGCAACTCCAAGCAATAACATCTTAGCCCTCGGCATCACCAATCACACAGCCCGCGCAGGATCTTGGCATGCCTCGTGGCTGTGGCTGTGTCGGAAGTGTATTTTCATCCCCTGCCTTGAACCTCTCTCACCCCCAACGCTTTGAACTTCTCAATATCTTGGCTTCTCCTCTTTCCACCTTTTCCCTCCCCTTCCTCACATGAAGCACACATTCCATCTCGCAGGTCCTCGTCTTCAAACATGGACTCTAGCACTTCACGACGTCCGCGCGCTCCCACAATCACCGTCGATACTGCGGCTGTCGACTCCTCAGACGATCCCGGTAAATTCTCTGCAGTGCGATACATCATACGATTTAAATAGTAAACTAACAAAGTGTTTTATTAAAGCACCGGCAGATTCAATCTCTCCATCTCCCCTAGACGACACAAACACTCTCGCAGTACCAACCGTCAAATCCAGAGCCGAATCATGGTCCTCCTCCCCCTCCACAAAAGTCGGCACCGATCATGAACAAATGTCTCGCGAGGTAGAAGCCCTAAGAAAAGGCGACCAGGCCGAAATTCTCAAGCCCGACCCCGGCGAGGAAGACCTCTTCCGCGTGGAAAATAACCCGTTCGCTTTCTCGCCAGGTCAATTGGCAAAACTCATTAATCCAAAGAACTTGGCCGCGTTTGTTGCGCTCGGTGGTCTACCCGGTCTGCAGAAGGGTTTGAGGACTGATGCTAAGGCTGGGTTGAGTGTTGATGAGGGGAAGCTTGCGGGTGCGGTGTCTTTTGAGGAAGCGACTTCTTCAAAGGTTGAGAAGGCGAGTCATGGTGATGCGGCGCATGCTTCGGGAAAAGATGCGTTTCCTGATCGGAAACGAGTATATGGCACGAATCGTCTCCCGGAACCGAAGTCAAAGTCGTTTCTTGAACTAGCTTGGATCGCGCTGCAAGACCGCGTGCTCATTCTTCTCTGCATCGCAGCCGTGGTGTCCCTCGCGCTAGGTCTCTACCAAACCTTTGGAGGATCACATGAAGACGGCGGCGCAAAAGTCGAATGGGTCGAAGGTGTCGCCATCATCGTCGCCATAACAATCGTCGTCGTGGTAGGCGCAGCAAACGACTGGCAAAAAGAGCGACAATTCCAGAAACTCAACCAAAAGAAGGAAGACCGCATCGTCAAGATAACACGCTCCGGAAAACCGCAAAACATCTCTATTCACGATGTCCTCGTCGGCGATGTCATGCTTCTCGAGCCAGGTGATGTTATTCCTGTTGATGGTGTTTTTATCGAGGGTCATAATCTCAGCTGTGATGAGAGTTCGGCGACGGGTGAGTCGGATCTTATTAAGAAGGTGCCTGCTGAGCAGGTTCTTCATGCGCTGCTGCACGAGCAGGCGCCGCAGTTGAAGAAGCTTGACCCGTTTATTATTTCTGGTGCAAAGGTTCTTGATGGCGTAGGCACGTTTCTTGTTACGGCGGTGGGAGAGCAGAGTAGTCATGGAAAGACGATGATGTCGCTTCGTGATGATCCGGGATTGACGCCTCTTCAAGCAAAGCTCAATCTCCTCGCAGGTAAGTCAGCCATCCGAATTGCAATTGTGAGATGCATACTAACAGGTCAGGATACATTGCAAAGCTTGGTAGCGCAGCTGGTCTCCTCCTCTTCTTCGTCCTCCTCATCGAATTCCTCGCCAAACTGCCCAACAACCGCGAATCAGGCGAGCAAAAGGGCCAAGACTTCTTACAGATCCTCATCACCTCCATAACCGTCATCGTCGTCGCCGTCCCAGAAGGTCTCCCCCTCGCAGTAACGCTCTCCCTCGCTTTCGCGACCAAGAAGATGACGCGCGAGAATAACCTGGTGCGACATCTTCAATCGTGCGAGACTATGGGTAACGCCACGGTCATCTGCTCCGACAAGACTGGTACCCTCACCGAGAACATCATGACCGTTGTCGCAGGCTCACTGGGCATTCGTGGACTCTTTTCTTTTGGTGATTCGTCGTTTGAGAAGGAGGCTGCTGGTGCTGAGAAGAGAGAGACTATTGCGCTGGCTCAGTTTGCGAACAAGCTTGATCCTGAGTACAAGGAACTTCTCAAGACTGCCATCTGCGTCAACACCACGGCTTTTGAGTCCGATGAAGAAGGAAAGCAAGGCTTCGTCGGTACAAAGACTGAGACTGCTCTTCTCGACTGGGCCCGTCGGTATCTCGGTCTCGGCCCCCTCGCAATCGAACGCGCCAACCATCCCATCACCCGTCTCTTCCCCTTCAACTCCCAGCGCAAATGCATGGGCGCCGTAGTACAAATCCCCGGCCCTACAAAGGATAGGCCCAAGTACAGACTCTACATCAAGGGTGCTTCTGAAATCGTTCTCGGCGAATGTACCACTATTCTCGGCGATCCTACTACATCACCTACCACCGAAGCCCTCTCCGACGATGGAAAAGAGGAACTGCGCTCTATCATCTTCAACTACGCGACAAACTCTCTTAGAACTCTGGGTCTGGCGTACCGCGACTTTGAGAACTGGCCTCCTGTGCTTACCCTCCGCCCCGAAGACGATAACGCTGATATCGATCTGACTGATCTGGTGCATAACCTCACATGGATGGGCGTGGTAGGTATCCAGGATCCTGTGCGCAAGGGCGTTCCCGAGGCTGTAAACGACTGCGGTATTGCCTCTGTGAATGTCAAGATGGTTACGGGTGACAACGTCGAGACCGCGCGCGCCATCGCCCTCAACTGCGGTATCCTCACCGAAAGCACAATCAACGAGCCCAACGCCGTGATGCAGGGCTCTGACTTCCGCAAGCTCTCTGAATCAGACCGCACAGCAGTTGTGAAGCAACTCCGTGTGCTCGCGCGATCAAGTCCAGAGGATAAACGCATCCTCGTCAAGGCGCTGCGATCGCTCGGTGAGATCGTCGCTGTTACAGGCGATGGAACAAACGATGCTCCTGCGCTCAAGGCAGCGGATGTTGGTTTCTCTATGGGTATCACTGGTACAGAAGTCGCCAAGGAGGCATCAGATATTATCCTCATGGACGATAACTTCTCATCTATAGTTGTCGCTTTGGGCTGGGGTCGTGCTATTAACGACTCTGTTAAGAAGTTCTTGCAGTTCCAGCTTACCGTTAACATTACAGCCGTCGGTGTAACATTCATCTCAGCTGTGTCCGACGACGAGCAGAAATCCGTTCTCAACGCTGTTCAACTCCTCTGGGTCAACCTCATCATGGATACTTTCGCCGCTCTCGCTCTCGCCACCGATCCTCCCACCGGAAGTCTTTTGCACCGCGAACCCGAAGCTCGAACTGCACCGCTTATTACAATCACTATGTGGAAGATGATCATCGGCCAATCGATTTACCAGCTCATCGTGTGTTTCGTCCTCTGGTTCGGTCGCGATTCAATCCTCGGCTATGAAGAACGTGAAGTCCGATCACTCATCTTCAACATCTTTGTCTTTATGCAGATCTTTAAGCTCGTCAACAGTCGACGTATCGATAACAAGCTCAACATCTTTGAGGGTCTGCACCGCAACCATTTGTTCATGCTCATGATGACCATCATGGCCGCCGGCCAAATCATCATCATATTCTTCGGCAGCGACGCTTTCGTGGTGACACGCTTGAACGGTGTCCAGTGGGGAATTTCTCTCGTCCTTGGCTTCTTCTCTATTCCTATCGGTGTACTCATTCGTTTGTTCCCCGACGAGTGGTTCCACGCGTTCGTCAAGGTTCTCGCTAAGCTGTGGCCAAGCTGGATCCGCTTCTCGCGCAAGAAGAAGGACACCTCAGAGGAAGAGGGCACTGAGCCGTTTCCTAAGGAGAAGCTGGAGGGGTATGATATGGATACCGCACTTCTCGGCATTCGCGATGATCTCGAGTTCTTGAAGCGCGTTCGCGGCGGACGCATGACGGCGTTGAGCGATGCCATGGCTCGTTCGCGCGAGAAGATGCTTCGACGTAAGAGATCCGAGTCTCGACCTCGAAGCAAGCTCCGCAGCCGCCGCGGTTCATCGCGATCCTCAAACAGACCGCCCATCTCGCCGATGATGTCGGTCGTCGGTATGCCGGGTATTGTAGCTGCGAGTGTAGCGGGATTACAGCCTGGACAGGGTGCTAGTAACGAGAACCTTGAGGCGCGACAGGCGTGAGTGCGAGCGTGAGTGCGAGCATGTTATATTGGATACTTTTGTTAATTTTGGGTCATGTCGCGTTGCATTATTTAGAGATTGAACGAGTGCTGCATCTGTTTTATAGTGTACGAGTTCGATCAGAGCAATCATTTATTTTATAGGAACGGAACGGAAAGGAAAGGAAAGTCACCAGAGCAAAGCAAATCATAGATGTCTGGAGTTGGCGGTCGATATGTCATGTCATATATACAAACAAATCTGAGCGAATGATCTATCTATTATTAATAAAAGTTTGAGCAATAAAGAGGTTATTGAGTGTATCTTGCATTGATGGTGATGATTTCTTGGTGGTGAAGATTGGGGTGAGTTTGCGACGCCTGCTCACTAACATTTAGCGCTGGCAGCCACTAAATGTCGATGGCTTTTAGTTGGTATCAGCACTAACCAATAGGCGGCTCAGTGCTGATGCACTGGAGTCACATCGTTCCAAGCCCGAGAGCAACAGCACGAAATCTACGCTCAAGCCAAACAACAAACACAGTAGAGTCAACCATAGATCCATTACCTAGAACTACGACTTTCTCGTGCGCGCTCCCGGTGGCTTCCTCCCCTTACTTAGTGTTGCAACTCAAAGAAGGAGACCTCAACCCCATGACTCTGCCGATATTTATCTTTTAGATCATGTTCTGCCCGTTCACCCGATAACCCCCAAACACCAACCCGCAGCTCTGCCAAACACGGTGTCCGCACAGGAGACAAATCAACAAACTCTTCCAATACCGAGCCGAGACCCTCATCCCAAGAAACATTGATATCATACAGTCCTTCTCGAAGCACAAGCACTTTCAAGGTCAGCGGGAGGACGCCACCCAGTGCTAGATCATCATCTATCACTGCACTGCTCGTCGCATCAATGCTTTCAAGCGCAGAGAATCCCTTCAATGAGCCCAAAGGTGTCGAAGATGGTACATCGACTTTGATATACTCGTCGCATGCCTCCCAATGAACAGTCAGATGGCGGAGAACCTCGCGACATGGCATCAATCCTTGGCTGATGGATTGGCCGTCAAAGATGTACGCCTTCGGTGACCGATACAAGTCTAGTCGAAAGGACTCTAAATTCTTCATCTGGGATAGTAATTGCTTCAAAAAGCTTTCTGCAACAGTAGTGTATCGCAAAGTGAGACTCGTGAGGGATCCTGAGCACGAGATTGTAGGCATCGCGGCGTCGAGAGATGGCTCCAAATAACTGAGCTTTAGCGAGACTTCCTTGAGGCGAGGCGCCCGAAAAATTGGCAGCTTGTCTAAAACCTCTCCCTTTCTGATCAAGCCGAGAAAGCATTCAGCGTCTCCAGAAGGCCAGCTAAATGATTTCAGACGTTCGAATTTGGTCGCCCGCGTTATCGAATGAGGCTCGCAAGTCAGCCGTAGCACATCCCCTATGGGACTGAAGTTCGGTGTCGGCGAGCCATATTCCTCGTCACAGTGAAACATGTCAATAACCAGTACTTCAACATTCCGCAGCAGTAGAATAATAAGTGCGACGATTGTCTCTATTTCCAGGTCGAGAACTCCCTCGATCCAATCTTCAGAAGGCGATAATTCTGCTTCCTGTATCAGGCTCCTTACGACAACATTCGCGTCCCCAAGAGAATTCGAGTCTGCGTGCATAGGTGGTGTCGGGCCATATCCGATCTCCTGGACGCTGAATTCACGGATATATAACGCCAATTCGGGTCGGCGAACTAGATTGAGCAACAATTGTTGAATGGGCTTAGATGACTCCGGTTTGTCGTGGTTCCAGGTCCATGATATCTTTCGGTAGAGATATTTTTCTGTGATGCCATTGAATGCTCGTGAGACAGTTGACAAGTGGAGGAGGTCGGGCGGCGCAAGACATTGTGCAATGATTTCCCATAGTTCGGGCACGGCTACAAGGCGGAGAATCATGGAACCACAAATAGGTGACCGGCAGCGTATGAAAAGGAATTTGGAGTACAAATGATAAAGGGCTCAAATATTATTTGAACGTGGAAGCTGAGGGGGGTTGGGTTTTGGGGTTGGGGATCATTGTATCTCATGGTGTTGTGTAAAATATAAGCCCTGTTGCCATAGGCCTTTATATTGTAGGTGGCACAGTGGTTTCGTTTGACATCCATCTGGCTTACTGGGTCCCGAAGAGCACGAAAACACCAGACCTTAGTGTAGTGTGTTAAAATAAACTCAGTAAAGTGTATCCTAAATTTAAACTAAACTTATCTTAAGCTTATACTAAGTTACTTAAGTCTTTTTATCACCTAGGATCAAGGTCCTTAGCTTTCTCTCCTCCCCAAGCTAGGTCAGGTAGTAGGCCGTGGTGGTGGTCGTACAGTAAGCTAGTGCTATTCGGCGAGGGAACATCACTGGTTATGGGCCTACAGCAACGGAAATGCAGCTTGATTAAACCTGAAATTATGTAAAAATAGGTATAAAGTTGTATCCTAAGAGGTATTCATCCTATTAAACTCCAAATGGGTTATAGCCAAGCAGCGAATAAACTGTCTGCCAATCCTGATTTGTCGGCGGAAAGTAAGGCGGCATCATATGAGATGCTGGCAACATCATGCCCTGCGCGGAGAAACTCCCATCCCGAAACATCGTCGAGCCTGCGGTGTCGTATCCAAATTGAGGCATCCTCGCCAATTCTTTAGAGTCGTGGCTTGTCGGAAACATGGACATTGACTCTCGAGAGGTGCTTCCTTTTGGCAACGTTGTGGTCGGATATCCGGAGGCGCTATCCTGTTGAACCGTCGTCGCTGAGTCTTCAGAAGTGCGTCTTGTCGTCGTAGACTCCACGAAGCTGTCCCCGTCATTTGTCGTCGATGCGACATCCAATTGCCCACTCGCCAAAAAACCCATCTCCTCCAAAAACGAGCCTTGCAACTGAGGAACCAGTCCTTTCACATATTGCTCAATATCGTCTTTTATGGTCTCAGGTAAGGGACATCCGACTGCGCTCAAACGTCTCCCCACAAGCGGGGGCAACTCCCTCTCTAAAAAACGGCCGAACTCATGACAGAGATTGAACTCCCTAGCACTCTCATCTTGGCCAGTGTCGTCGAGATCTAAATTGTCAGTTGGTTCGTACAGAATCGGTAGGAAGGGGGTTCTGACATACAAGGACCGGGCGTCTGCTGATCGTAAGGAAAGATGATCGAGTAGAGGTCATTCCACCTGTCTCCATTGCTCTTATTCTTCCCCGTTCCTTTCTTACTCTTCATCCTTTTTAATTGATCTTGACTTAGTCCGTCTTGCGCACCGATGCAGGGAGTGCACGCCTGCAATTGCTGTGAGTGCGTTTCCAGGGCTTCCGACGTCTCCAGATCCACGTGACAACGCCGACACTGGTACTCAGGTAATGCATATCTACGCTGAATATGTTCTCTATCCATCATTGTAAGAACTCCAAGCTTTGTTTCCTCTCTTCCGAAGGGAACACTTACTTTAATCGATGCATGGAATCGTAGCCAGGATATGCACAGCTCTTCCACTTGGGTTGACCATATTTGCGGGGATTGCGCTTGAAGTACGGACAGGAAAGCATTCGTACCTCGGGACCTCCATCAGTCCGTTGGGATTTGGGCCTCTCCTCATTGCCCTCGTCATCATCGTCGTTGGCGCGCTTACGCTTCGGAACACGGCGAGGTTGAGATGCACCTTTCTTCCTCTGTGTACTTGAGCTGGAGCTGGAGGTAGAAGTCGAGTTTTGGCTTTGAGAAGTGGTACTTTGACGACCCCCAATTCCGTTTGGCCTCTCTTGGGTCAACGGTGCTAGCCATTGTCTAAGCCATCCATGGAACCATTGCTCCACGGCCACACTCTCTGAGCCGCCATCGGGCGTTCCATCCGACTCATCACCAGAATCCAAATCTTGGGAGGCGTCCAGGGTATGATGGTTCCCTGTGGACTCGTCTTGCGAGAAAAATTCTTTAAAAGATTGATACACGGAGGAAATTGTCTCTTCGTCCATCAGAGGCGTTGAATATTGATGATCTTGAACCCAGTCACCAATACCGCGAGTCGTTGCACCTGAGTACATATCTTCTTCCAGGGGTCGGTAACGGACCATGGCATCGTTCGTCCACTCTGGTATCTTACGGGGCACCACAGGGGACGCATCGCCGTGCTGTGACATGTTTGGTTGTCGGTGCATACCAGGCATGCTGCTGTAACCACTGTCTGCCACCGACTTATTGCAATCGTGTTTTTGAAGACAAGCGTTTGGCACCTTTTGACAGATGCCGACCCTGTCGCTGGATGCCCATTGTACAAGCTCTGCATCATTCTCGCCTCCAAATACATCGAGACATTGTGGGTTGGCAAGAAAGTGTTCAGCAGCATGGTTGAGGCGCTGATCCCACGCTGCAGGACCGGTGAATCGGACTGATGCACATTGGGGCATGGGGCAGCCCAGATCTTGAGGCAGCCCACATACCATGCGTATCGACGAGTCTGAACGGTCCACGAGCCATTGCACATCTGTATTGGGAAGGGATATTATATCGCTCTCATTCTTGTACGACTGGGCCGATTGATGGTGAACGAGAAGATGCATTCGAAAGTCGTGTTTATTCGCGAAACGCTCGCACCCAGCGGCGCCATTCAGCGATAACTGAAACCCATTCTGGTCGGATGGGTAATTGACCTGCGGAAACTCGCATTGATCCAGAAGATGCTTTGAATGTGCGCAATCGCCTTCAGTGCACTCCCAAAATACGCGGTCGAGCTTCAAATGCTGGGACACCACATGGTTCTTCCAGTCTCTTTTATTCGCGAACTCCTGATCACAGCCGGTGAAGTGGAATGCGCAGAGGAAGGGAAATTGACTGGCTTGACTGGCTTGACTTGGTTCTCGACGGGAGACATCTTCTTGGACGGCGCGTATCTGAGACTTATGGGAGTCGACGTAGAATTGATCTCTGTCGGAACCGTTGGACGCCCGTAGTCGACCGTACAGACAAGCTGGTTCGTTGAGGTAACGGCGTATGGCGGGAGAGTGGCAGGGGAGTGGACGATGCTCCATTGTGGAGGTGACGTAGGCAAAGGCCTCGGAGGATGAGGTCGCGGGAACAAAACGAGAGGATAAAAGCAGTAATATTGATAACTATTGAGTATAAATAATGTTGATGATATTGGGAAAGAAGAGAGAAATTTGCAAATGATGATCTCGTGGAAATTGCGGTCTAAAATATGTGTCCTCACTCATGTTTGGTTGGGACATCGCGCAATTGCGATTTTCTCCTCTAGCACGAGTCCTACCATGAGCATGCAGGGCTCAGGAGGTGACACAGAAGCAAATACACACAATTGTGGCCAACATCGAATATCGCAGCTGCGCATTTGTTTCTTCTGTCTGGACCCATGATCGGAGGCGTGGGTTGTTCAGCGCAAGGTTGATGATGCTCTTGCGACACAATTGCTGGGATCTCTGCTACTGGTTGGTGTTGGAAGCTGAGATAGCGCTTCGAGTGCTGATGATGGCGCTGAGACAAGCATCAATCGCGACGAAGTATCATCCTGTCAGCACCCAAGACCAAGACCCAGCCTGAGATTGTCGCATGGTGCAATTGACAGAACACGCCTCATGGCTGCGACGACAAGAAATTGGCCTTGTATTTGCAATTGGGAACAAGTTGTCGCAACTCAACACCACTCGCAGCGACAATCGGCCCAGCTGCACCGAAGATCACAGACAAGCCAGAATCTGGGGAAAGCTCATATTCTTACCTAAAGAAAACAAAACAAGACAAAACCTGGACTCGGTCGACTTTTATCCACTCTGGAACTCGGAACCGCAATTCCAGAAGGCAATCAAGATGTAAGAGGTTAATTCTGGATAAAACAGCTTCTTTGGTAAGTGTCACGAGGTGTAATAAGTACCAAAACAGAGATATTCCTTTCCATCATGATCTTGTTACGTACAGTACTCAACACTCACTAAGAGAAACAGGTTATAATTACCTGTTTTGTAATTAATTCAAGCGGGGATGTCGGGTTATCTTATCAACTGATAACTAACCCCAATCCAGTTTATCTTTCCGTGAGGCTCACGATTACCCCGCGATATCGCCTCCCCACCATGAGAGCTAGAGGAGCTGTCACACATCAATCCCGATACGGAAAAAAGAGTCGTGTATTTCCAACTCGAGACGGGCTTATCACCATGTCCCCGAAAACTATATATCCCTCCCCTTCTCTCCTCCCACTTACCATCTTCACCTAACCATCAAACCTTGATACAGTCAGTCAGTAACCATGGGTCTCACACAACATCATCCTTTTGATCCTCTCTCCAGAGATGAGATCGCCGCTGCCGTCGAGACCATCCGCAAGTATCAGTCCGGCCAACTCCTCTTCAATGCGGTTACTCTACAAGAGCCCCGCAAGAAGGAGATGTTGAGATGGCTGGAGCATCCTTCCGAGGGAAACAAACCTGCGAGAATCGCGGATGTCACTGTCATTCTTCCTGATGGAGCTGTTTACGATGGTCTTGTGGACCTCAAGACGAGAAAGGTCCAGAAGTGGGAGAAGCTCGATGGCCTTCAACCTATTGTAAGTCCTCACCTCTTAACTAGATACACTGAATAATGGCTGATGAAATAGATCACACCTGAGGAACTCTGCCAGGTCGAGGAGATCGCGCGCAAAGACCCCAAGGTCATAGAACAGTGCGAAATCTCTGGCATCCCCAGGTCAGAGATGCACAAGGTCTACTGCGACCCCTGGACGATCGGCTACGACGAGCGCTTCGGCAGCAACATTCGTCTGCAGCAGGCGCTCATGTACTACCGTCCTGATCCCGATACCTTCCAGTATCAGTACCCTCTTGACTTCTGCCCCATCTACGACGGCGCCAAGAAGGAAATCATCCACATTGACATCCCCAGCGTGCGCCGCCCGTTGAGCAAGCAAAAGGCTATTGACTACACTCCCCGCTACATCAATGAGAATGGTGGTTATCGCAAGGATATCAAGCCTATCAACATTACCCAGCCCGAGGGTGTCTCGTTCACCATGAATGGACGTGTCTTGTCGTGGCAGAACTTTAAGTTCCATATTGGTTTCAACTACAAGGAGGGTATTGTGCTGAACCACATTACTTTCACCGACAAGGGTATTGAGCGACCTATCTTCTACCGTCTCTCCCTATCGGAGATGGTAGTCCCGTACGGTGCACCTGAGCATCCTCATCAGCGAAAGCACGCTTTTGATCTTGGTGAATACGGCGCAGGATACATGGCCAACTCTCTCGCTCTCGGCTGCGACTGCAAGGGTGTGATTCACTACCTCGACGCCGACTTCGCCGCTCGCGACGGTTCTATCCGCACCATCAAGAACGCTGTCTGTATTCACGAAGAGGATAACGGTATTCTCTTCAAGCATACCGACTTCCGCGATGATTCCGTCACAGTGACTCGGGCGCGAAAACTCATCGTGCAGCAGATCTTCACAGCGGCTAACTACGAGTACGCATGCCAATGGGTTTTCCACCAAGACGGTACAATCCAGCCTGAGATCAAACTCACCGGTATTCTCAACACATACGCTCTCAACGAGGGTGAAGACGCTGGACCGTGGGGCACAGAGGTTTATCCCCAGGTCAACGCACACAACCATCAGCACTTGTTCTGTCTGCGCGTGAACCCCATGATCGACGGCGTGAACAACACTGTCAACATGGTTGATACTGTTGCTAGCGAGGCACCCGTCGGAAGCCCCCAGAATAAATACGGTAATGCGTTTTATGCCAAGAAGACAAAGTTGAGGACGAGTGGGCAGGCCAAGACGGATTATAACGGTGCGACGAGCAGGACGTGGGAGATGGTTAATGAGAACAAGCTGCATCCTTATTCCAAGAAGCCTGCGTCTTATAAGCTTGTTAGCAGAGAGGTTCCAGGCCTTTTGCCAAAGGAGGGATCCCTGGTCTGGAAGCGCGCTGGTTTCGCCCGTCACGCCGTTCACGTCACACCTTGTAAGTCTCTTCACCTCCCTTTACATGATACAATACTAACAGTCTTCAGATCGCGATGATGAGCTCTGGGCCGCAGGTCGTCACGTCCCCCAAACATCCGGCGAACCATCCCGAGGCCTTCCCGAGTGGATCGCCGAGGGCACAGCGTCCACTGAAAACACCGACATTGTTCTCTGGCACACCTTCGGCGTGACACACATCCCTGCGCCCGAGGACTTCCCCATCATGCCTGTTGAGCCGATGACGTTGTTGCTCCGACCTAGGAACTTCTTTACGAACAACCCTTGTATGGATGTGCCGCCTAGTTACTCGATTTCTCCTACGCAGGTTGCGGAGAAGAAGGGTGCGCTGGATCAGAGTGATAAGGTTAGTCAGTTGGCTTTTGGGGGTAAGAGTTGTTGTTCCGGTGGAAATGCTGCTGCGAGATTGTAAGAGGGATTGAGTTTGTATAGTTAGTCAGGCATAGCGTTAAATTGTATAGAAGGATATTTGCAAGTCAGCGAGGATGATTGGTTGTGATGTGCTTGTGACTTGAACGTATGGCATGCTCGAACCTGTATGTGGCAGAGCATCGTCTAGCAAGCAAGCTGTTCATGCAGGCCTGACGTTATTTAGGACTTTACTTTCTACCCGCTACTGTGAGCCCCTGTTCAGGTAATGGTAGTTGAAGCGACATGCGCATGAAGCACTGTTGATGGTACACCTCGATCGAGGCAACTCCAAGGACTGCAATATCTACAGTAAACTTAAGTCACAGTCAAACGGACACACAACAGACAGTAGAAGACAAATCGAGAAGAATGAAATAGTCTTGAACCAATAATATACTCTTACAAGAAGTGAATAATAATGTACATGCATCCCTATGCAGAAGGCCCGCCAACAAAAATCGTCAAAGTCTCCGGCTCACCTGAAACAACACCAGAAGCATTCTCATTCCCGTCCGGGTTGACATCATCATACGGAAACGCATATCCCTTGCCATCAACCTCATAAGAATGTACAATCCGACTATAATGGCTCGTAGGATCATTCTTGTAGTACGATTCCTGTCCCAACTTGGGCTGTGTATCGCCTCCGTCAACAAGAAGTGTAGTTCGAACAAACGCAGCGCAGAGACGAGGAACAACCGCTGCGTGAACTGCATTATCGCCTTCCATCACTGTGAAAGGACCGCTGTTACACCCCCAGATGTCTTTGGTGTTGGGCTTGCCATATCCTCTGTTGTCGCCGTCGCAAGTGAGTTGGTCCCCTGTGACGCGGCACTTGACGTTGCCTGCTTCAGACTGCGTGTTGATGATGAGGTCTTGCGAGGAGTATTTGCTCCACACATCATTGACATAAGTATCCCAGTAATCCCCAAAGGTGATCGGTTCAAGATCATACTGATTTCCAGGCGAAAGCACACGGACTGGTTTGCCCTGCGCATTCGCAATGCACATAAAAGTCCAGGCTCTCCCATCCTTATCTTTCTGCTTAACAAGATCATCGCAGATCTTACTCACAGCACCAGACTCGAGTCCAGCGCACGATTGAGTACTTCCATCCTTAAGAGAAAGACCCATGCCAAGAGGAATACCCACAAAGTCGACATAACTGATGTTGGCGTACAGAACCCCATTCGTGTAGGTGAATTCCACAAAACCCCAGTCTACACCTGCACTAGGATCTTGCAGATTCGTAACAGAAGGCTGGACTAGACCATCGCCACTTCCAATATCAACGACAAAGAAATGAAGATCTTCGTTAGCGAAATAAACACGGCCAGAGCTCATGGAGATAGGAACAGTAAACTCTAGAGTCTGACCCTGTGCCGGGAGAGGAATAGCGATGTTATCCTTAATCTCAACAGGGACTTTCGATCCTCCTGATTTAGGATACACAAGGTTTCCACTCGCGCCGATGAAGACGACTGTGCCGTCAGAGTCCAGCCCTGAGATATACGCTCTGACGTTTCCGCCACTAAAGTTGTTTACTAGCTTCAGAGGCAACGTCGCTTGTTCAGCGCGGTGTGTCAAAACGCGAGTTTTGTTTCTTGCGTATGTCCCGTTGAGGAGATTGTTATCTGTTACTTCAACATTGTTTGTACCGCCTGGATGAGCTTTGAGGAAGCCTTCGCGGGTGGTGTCGAGAGAAGTTATTTTGAAAGGAGCGGATAAAGCTGTGCCGAGAAGGCAAGCTAAGATAAGGAATGAACGCATTCTATCAAAGAATGACTTGAACAATAAAAGGAATGTGATACAGAAAGCTACAGAGCACGATTAATTACGGTCAATTACTACATCTATATACTACAATCCATCTTATGTTTCAGTAGACTCAGTGGTGATGTCCCCAGGGATGGCAGGTCGGAAACATTTGAGATGCATTATAAACCGGGGTATTCAGAAACACGGTTTTAATATATATCTGAGGGAAAGGATGAAACGGGGTTTCATCTGATGGTAGATGTGCAGCTGGGCGATGTGATTTGCTGGACTAGTGCGGATGTTTGAAACAAGGGTTCGAGAGGGGGATGAAGTCCATGCTCCTTTCATCTCGAGAGGGCCAGTAACGGGCCGATTTGGTAGAAATGCTCCGAGATGGTGAAGTGAGGATTTTGATTTGTTGGAGCGTTTAATTGAGGTTGTTTCTGGGGTGTTTGATGAGTTGTGATGGCGGATAACTGGCCAGCTAGGAAGGTGGATTGGGATGTTGAGATCTGAACGGAGACTGAGAATGTTTCAAGGTATGAGTGAATTGAGGATGGTTTATCGTTTGGGTTGTGAAGTCAGTGTAGTGTTGAAGGATTGGTTGATCCTGGTGTTGGTGAAGGATCTGACCTGAGAGATGTTACGTTTCATCCGTCAGCCGCTAAACGCACGTCTTTATGCACACTTAAAGGACAATCTGACGAGAATCACGACACTTTCCGATCTGCGCCTCAGTCCTTCTGTAGATCAATAACCAAAGAGACAATGCAGGGAACCAGAGGTGTATCATATTGAGTAACCAACCATCCTTCAAACTAACATATCATTTTTCAACCCTAGAATTACAACTTGCTCTGCTTGATCAAATGAGCATTAACCGGCGATATCGCCTTGCCCGTCTTCCAAAACTCCATGATATTCTCCATCCCCAACTTTTCAAACCCAATATGCGAATCGCAAACTCGCACCCGCATTGTGTGACAGCAACTCCACATTTTTCATCTTCAACAGCTCAGGGCTGATGTGCGGTTCATTTTCAAAGACGTCTAGTCCAGCACCTGATAAATGACCGCTAGAAAGCGCTTCAACGAGATCCGCTTCATTAATGAGTTTTCCGCGCGCAATATTAACTAGTTTTGCACCGCGCTTCATTTTTGATAAACCAGCTTTGTTAAGTAGTGTTTCGCCGGCGAAGGGTGTAGCGACGACGACGCAGTCTGCTTCAGCGAGGAGAGCATCTGATGATTTAAACTCCGCGTTGAGGGGGGTTTCAATAGACGAAGGCATTTGGGCGATGTCGTTGTAGATGATCTTCATGTCGAGTGCTTTGTACGCTTTTTCAGCGATGCGGCGGCCGATGCGGCCGAAACCGATTATGCCGAGGGTGAAGCCGCTTGGGTTGCGGGACACCGGGGCGAGATTCTTGTTGGCGTCGATGAATTTGTCTTTGTCGCCTGACCGGGCTGCCGTGCTGGACCAGCTGAGGTTGCGGAAGACGGAGATGATGAGCCATATTGCTGCGTCTGCTACGGATTCTGTGCAAGCTGCTGCTGCGTTGCAATAAGTGATGCCTAAGCAACCTCGTTAATCACTGTAATCCAAGTAATGAGGTGGTGAATGTACCTCGCTTTGCAAGTGCAGCTGTATCAACCCAGTCAAAGCCAGCTCCCGCGCTAGCATAAATCTTACACGACACGGGAAGAAGAGAGATCAATTCATCATCCCAATTGCCCATCTCACCGCCTGTGTTCCAGAACGGTCTGTAGATAGCGAAGAAATCACCAAATGTTTTTTGCTTGAGGGCGTTGATGAAGTCTGGGCGGGACATGCTGTGCGAGCGCTTGATCTCAAAGTGAGATGTAAAGGTCTTGTAGAGATCATGGTTCCATTTAATGTCGTCGCCGAGATGGAGAACGATGGGTTTGGACATTTTGGCGGTGCTTAATTTGTTAGAAAGTAAGGGATTAGTGATTTGATTGAAGGGTGAGATGGCTAAGGTAGGGTATTATAATGATACGAGGTTACAGTGCTGGAGTGTGAACACGGGCATTCGGCCGATGGGGCATGTTGAGAGAATGCCGGCTCTTGAGTGGGTAATTCTGGCCGATGGACGGTTGGAGATCGACAGTTTGGGGGAATTTTGGCCGTAGAGATCCATAGAAAAGACACGACGGAGGGGTTGGATTGGTTGGGGTGAGTACCCAGGATATTGAGATCGGGGTTCTTCCCGAGCTGCCGTTGGTATGAGAGATCGCCGGTGAAACGGAATCTGGGGTTAGCTGGGGCGGAAATATTGAAGATATATAATTGAAAAAGCATGAATTCAAGATACTGGTAATTAAAGACCAAAGGGTGAAATGGGATGATTTGTGACAGTAATATTGGCGATATCCTTTTACTGGTCACGTGCGATATTTCTCGACGGGTCACTCATCAACTGAGCCTTTACAATCACTTCAACTAACTAGTCTCTCATATGTCTATCATATCACTCCATAAATCATGAAAAAAAACAGCCAAACGGCAGTTCCTCTTTGACCGTTGAGCTGCAACATCATCGCCAGCTCGTAGCTCCTGACTTAATCCTTCTTCTTGATCCTAGGGAAGCTCAACCAAACACCAGCAACAACAGTAATCAGCGCAAGAATGATGGGCTGCAAAACACCAACACCCTTGTGATTAGCGATAGCACCGATGGCGAATGGAAACACCGTTCCGCCGGTACCGCCAATCGCCATTGCAAATCCAATAGCTGAGACGTGGATCTTGGCCGGTAGAAGCTTAGCTGTGACCATGACTGCTCCAGGAAACAGAGGACCGAGGAAAAAGCCGAGAAAAGCGACCGCAACGGCTGAAACGATGAATTTTGGAACGAGCCAGAAGAGAAGTTGGAGACCGATACAAATGAGGAGATAAATCGATAGACAGAGCCTCTCGCCGAAT
Source organism: Fusarium verticillioides 7600 (assembly GCF_000149555.1). NCBI lineage: Eukaryota > Fungi > Ascomycota > Sordariomycetes > Hypocreales > Nectriaceae > Fusarium > Fusarium verticillioides. Next base: position 4,012,800 of record NC_031679.1, on the reverse strand, counting down.
CGCTCGGTTACGAAGCCAAGACATGCACGCCCAAGAGCCATGCCAGCCCAGAAACCAGTTCCTGAAGCACCAGAAGCATATGCGGAAGCTTTTCGAACGCGGAGCATGAATGTAACGACCCATCCACCAAGACCGACTAGAAGAATGAGCATTCGGTTTCAAGGTCACGATCAGGGAGACATACCTTCGACACCCATGTATGCAAAGAAAAACAATGCACAAAGCCAGGTAACCTTGGACTTCAAAGCCTCTCTGGTTCCAGCACCGCTACCCTCCGCATTGTTTGCAGCATGCTCAGCCTGATAAACAGCCCCAGTCTGCTGCCAAAACGAAACCGTCAAACCAACCCACTCAACCACAGAAATACCAATCTACACCGTCAGCCACCGCAAAGCATATCACATATTGATGACTCACCATAACGTAATAAAACGTATACCAAGGCAGCCCCGCCGAAACAACCATGCTCGTCGCAATAAGCGGCGAAAATAAAGCCCCAAACGAATAAAAAGCGTGTAAGAAGCCCTGCACTGTATTCGCCTTATCCATAGCCCCAACCCAAGCGCAAAAGCACGCGTCTGTTAATCCGTTCCCAAAACCGCTCATTATGTTGCAGACTACGAGGACGGGGTAGGGCGGGTGCAGGGCGAGGGCGATGAAGGTTATGAGGTGGCAGATCGGCGCCATGATGGCGACGCCTCGCTGGCCGAATTTCATGTGGATGCGGGCGTTGGTGAATGCGGCGACGGAGTAGCCTGCGAAAGGGGTGAGGAATATGAGGGAGATGATGGTGTAGCTTAGATCGTAGTATGTTTCGAGCTGTATTGTTAGAGAGGTGGTGAGACTGGGTTGATCAACGTACATATGGGATCAAAGCCTGCGATTGTTAGTAAAGTTGATGAAATTGGAGGGGGAAACGTACTCCAACGGCTGCATCGTTCATACCAGCAATGATAAACGACAAAAACGCAAAAGCAAGCTTCGCTATATTTCCCCTAGGATAATTCCATCTCTGAACCTGCGCCGACGCATACGGCGGGGGAATATCATCCGGTGGGATAGAAGGTTGGTCCTCGAGTTCTTTACCGCGGACGTGACATCCTTCCAGAGTCGTGAGCTCAATGGGTTCCTGGGTCTGAGTCGCTGTGCTCGACATGATGAGGATGAGAGTGTGAGAATAAAGTGGATAGGAGAGGGTGAGATGGTGGAGGTTTTATGTGAGGGATCTGCAGTGCGGATAAATACCGCGAGTGCGTTGTAGAGCCTCAATGGGAAAGAGAGCCAGCGGAAAGGGAGTGGTGAACTGCGGGGTGTTATGCTTATCTGGGGCGCTAGACTTGGTGGAGAAATATTCGGTAGGGAATGCGGGCCGTTTTTCCGGGGGTGTTTTATCAAATGACCGCCCGAAGAATAGAAGAAGAAACTCGGTATATTTCCGTGAGTAACGCAAGACCCTTTTTGGAAAAGGAGGCGTTTCTATAGTCACGCGGGATAGTCATATCATGGAGCGCATTAACTGATTTGTTCACAGGGAATAGAGGCTAGTCCCTGTGGTGTCAATATAACTAGGTTCTCTCTGCTGGAATAAGCTCACAGCCACAAATCTCAACTGCAAATAACACTGTGTCAATATAACAAAAAAGAAAAAGTCAAATGGTTCTGCCGATTATCGCTCCCCAGAAAGGAAGAAGAAGGATCGGACCTTGTTCCGTTATCAAGACAACGCGACACTTGTTCTAGAACGGTTCGCACATGCTATCTTCAAGAGCTATCGAAAATTAGCATTACAAGCTGGTAGCTAACTTTGAAGACTTAAAACTTCGAATAGGATCATACAGTCAAGGAGTATAGTGTCAAAAGATGGTTTGATTCAAAGTAGTGCACAATGCTATATAAAGTTATCTCCTTGACGAAGATTTCCGCTTTCGGCCATGAAAAATACTTTGGTGGTTTAGAAGGCTATCCTCTCTGGTAAACGTCGCTTCTGGACATTCGGAGCAATAGTAACGCTTTCTATGCTCTTTCCGCTGGTGCGTTTCCAAATGCCTCGTCAGCTCTCTTTCTTGGAACATCTTCTCACAAAAATAACAAGACCTGAAAGTTGTAGGGGTATTATGATGAGACCTGGGAGAGTAATCAGAAACTCTAATTTGTCACTTTCGCTACTGGTCACCTACTCTGTGTCGTACATTTGTCCTGAAGAGCCGTAGGTATGATCTAGGGAACTAAGCCCCATGCGAGCTCTGACAGCCTCTGTTGTTGCAATGGAAAGAGGCTGGGAGGTTAGTTATTGTGCTAATGAATCTGGGGCTTCTATACCGACTTGGTGCGTGGTGGACTCCTCATGATATGAAGCCATGTTATTGTATTGGCCAAAATCGAACGGAAAAGGCAGAGAATTTGGGATCTCGTAGGATGGGTTAGGTGGTATATTAGGTCTCTAATGAGCCGAAATATATCCTCCAGACACGCCATGTGAGACAGCAGACTGCTCTTCAATAGGTGCCTCTGTGCTGAAGCTAGTCCCAGAAAGTGTCGGCATTAAGCCAGTAGCGAGGTAGCCGTGACTAATGATATTTCTTATTTCACGGAGTGCCTCTGTTTCATCCGGGGTTATTTCGATGTCGCCGTTGTCAAAGTCGAAAGTGGCTAAATTTGCATTTTCCGGGTCCTCATTTGCCCCCGCCATGGAGATGGTGGAATACGCAATGGGAGGAGATGATGGTACAGATTGTTCCACAGATGACATGGTAAAATGAAGTTACTATTATAGAACAACCTGATAAAACTGAAAACAGATGTCTGGATGAACCAAAGCAAGTGGCGTATCCAAAAAGCGAGTTTGTGGTTGTTATTATAAGTCCCTGAGCACTATTCAAGCGTCAACGAGGACAGATTTTGGAGATGTAAAGGTCTTCGAAAACACCGTACCGACCATGGTGCCAAGGTTGATTGATTAGTACGTCATATGTAGGTTGACAGCTAGCTAGTGCGGACGGCCAGCTAATGCGGACGGCCAGCTAATGCGGATGGCCAGCTAATGCGGACGGCCAGCTAATGCAGATGGCCAGCTAATGCAGATGGCCAGCTAATGCAGATGGCTGACTATCTGATGTTTATCTGTGGCCCCCAAACCCCTTGAAAGTCAACTAACCGCAGTTGGTACCGAAGTGCGTATTCTACGTGCTTATGATTTGTCTAACTTACTTCGCGCTCCATCCGCTACGACATTGAAGTTCACCGGTCGGCATTGTGCAAGGGCTTTGAAATTAACATGGATGACCAGCGAATGATTTCAATTCAAAAGCTACAGATCACCTTGCATTCCTATACACTTAATAGTTTACAGGCTCCTCTCCACCCTGCATTTGCATTGCATTGAAACAATCACGGCTGCACTTGATTCGCCGAAGATGACACAACACGGCACAGTGATTGCAAGCGGCTTGAAATCTTACTAGTTGAGAGATCTTTACACATCTGCATTTCAGCCTCTGACGTTCCCCTAAGCACTTCGCGAAAGATAAGCAAGGGGCTTATGTGGAAAGAGGCAACAGATGAGGATTTGCGCTGAAATCGGTTGGATCAGAGCTAGACTCGAGAAATCTTCCAGAGGTCCACAAAGATATGCCTCCAACTGGGATTTACTATATTAAGGAGGCCTACCACGTAAACTTAGCATACTCAGCACCAAGCGAATTCAGAACAATCCGTGAACCCTATCTACTTTGCTCTTCAAATTAAATCTATCATCCCTTTGTGTATCATTTCACAACATCAAAATGAGCTCTTCCAACAACCAAGCATCCCAGGCTCTCAACGACAAGCAGCAGAGACAGTACCAGTGTCTTTGCATTTTGCTTCAGGCTGTCAACGAGACTTGCAAACGCAGGAGCGATATCAGATACTCCTCCGGAAAGAGTCGCAGCTATGCCCTCTTGACCGAATTCCAGAAGACCATGTGCAAAATCGCACAAATTCTCGATAATGAGAAGGGTGGCGATTCTGCCACAGCGCTTATTGTTGCGAAAGGGGCTGCGTGGGACCAGACTACGTTTTTGCTTCAAACTTCAAGAAAAGCACCTGAACTCGAAAGAGCAAAGTCGTTTTCTCTCCGACCTCCTCGAGTACGTGGGAAGCAACCCTGATGAATTGGCTCCCAAGGCACTGCAAAAGAAAGTCTTTGATCGTATTCTTGAGTTCAACTTTCTCAGATTCGATGCATACCTCAACGGACTGGACACTGCTTTGCAGTCTTGCATCGATGACTGCGAGAGATCACAGGACCCTAACAGTAAGCTTATAAATGAATACAGACAGTTCTCTCATCTAACAATGACAGGGTCCAGCGATGTGGCTCAGTTGCAAGCTATCAAACACAAGTCCCTTTTTCCTCGCGACATGACGTCTTCTACTAACTCTAAAAACAAATGTAAGAGGCCAGCCCCATCACCTTCATTTCCCACATTTGCAAAAACACTAGGGACTAAACGAGACTTGAAAATAGTTTTCCGTGACTGCGAAGATCTTATCAAAGCTGTAAATAATAGCCAAATCACCGGAATAGATAAAGTTTTCGACAAGTACATCGGCACTACCGAGCCAGCAATCTCGTATCAATGGAGTCAGCTGCGCCATCATCTTGGCCGTCTTCATTCATTCCGTCAAGCTTCCGAGGCCATAATCGATGCTTCCACAAAGTGGCCCTCGTTATTCAAAAACTTCACTGTTAATTACATTCCATCATCTCGTCTCCAAAGGTTCACTGGCATCAACGGACTGCACGCTTCGCCAACGGAGACTATTCAGGCTGCTTTTCCAGGTCAAGACCTATCATATTACCAAGACGACATCGCGGAACTTCGCAGATACGGCTTGGATGAACAAATCCAGGAACAGGAGCTTAAGTTTCCATCGAAGACTCTGGTTCACTGCGAAGCGAATTTGCACAGTCATCTTATCACCGCTGGAAAAACCCGACCTTGCGACTTCTGGGACGACGTCATGTTTATCGCTACCAGCAAGCCTCCGTGTAGGCTCTGCTATTACTATTTTCAAGACGGTGACAATGACTTTCAAGTACAATCGTCCCATATGAACCTTTACCCCCGATGGCGGCTCCCCGACATTGTTGATTCCAATGATGAAGCAAGCATTCTGCATCGTGAGGAGCTGATAGAAGATATATTCGAGCATATGCAGGGCAGTATACTAAGTGTGTTACAAGAGAAATTCCCTCAGTGGAAACGAAATGATTCTCGTACAGACTCACGAGGCTGTACAGATATTCGAGAGGGTGCGGATAGCAGAACTCCAACTGGCGAACACTACATGCAACCCCCGGTCATGGATGATGACGGTTATGTGAAGGACATTTACACTGATACTTTTGGTCTTGCCCATTGAGCCCTTTTTATTACTAGTTATATTTCAATATGCAACTGGACCTTGGAGCTTTTGTCACTACTGCGTTGTTCTGGCATCACCTTCCATACGAAATTATTGATACCAGTAGTTTGTACTCCCGCGAATCTGAGCTTGTGATAGCAACATCCTTCGGCAACTATAAGTGACATCAGATATCAATGATTAAATCAGCTCATCGTAAAAACACCAGACCGGGCGCGGAGGCTTAGGCTTAGGCATAGGCATAAAGGAGGCTCAGTTGCGTCTCTCGGTACTAGATTATCTCACATGGTTTACGAAATCTCTTCGAACCATTGTAGAATCAATCAGCCAACGCGCGCATATATTCCGAGATCAAGGGTGATTTGATAGGCATACTTTGTTTTTCATAAGGTCTCTCTTGAGTCAGGTAGTATTGTAAGCCAGTATCCGAGAAATCGTGTTCACTAGAGCAAGATGTAAACTGAAGAGATCAAGTATAAAGGTAAGCTTAAGCTTTAATCTAGTGTAAAGCTTTATCTAATTATTATAGGCTTTTTGTACTTTACTCTTAGTAGGTTTCTAAAAGAAGCTCTTGCTATTACTAGTAAGTTTACTGACTAAAACAAAATAGCCTAGTTTGCCAAGAGCTAGAAGCCTGGAGACGTCCTAACACTGGCTCACGTTGACCTAAGTTTCCGCGATCGAGGATCGCGTTGCCTTGTGCAACTGCGCCAAGGATCATTTCAGGCTCCAGTTGTGAGTTATTTATGGATTTATAAAGGGCCGAAGAGTGGCACCTCATTCTTAGAAGTATAGAGGTCACTGGGGGAGGAATGATACAGCTGTTATGGTTGAGTTGGCGCAGGCTTGTGGGTCCTTTGTATTTTGAGTAAGACCAAGTCGCCATCAAGTCAGTCTTGGTTTTCCCACTCCATCCTCAATGTTCTGATATGTCTTACCTGAATTTCAAGTTAGACAGCGACACGGCTGCCTCATTGACTGTCTTTGTTGCATTTAACCAGGCAATGGATGCGCTATGAAGGTGTTGTTCGCAGAACTGAACCGTTCTATGCCAGTCGGGTAAGTAAGGAACTCTGAATGTCATCCTACCAGGAAGCTGAAGGTTCGTGAACATTGCGTAAATAGGCACTGAACTTCTGTGACATATTACAGCAGTGTCAGAGGAGAGTATTACAATTAGACATCACGCTCGGAAAGATAGCCTTTCGCTGAAGGGCCACAGTAATAAGCTTCAATAAGTAACTTTTCGGCTTGAAGATTGGTAGCAAGACCTCCTGCTGTACTCTTTAACTTCAGCCGCAAAGGATAATACCAGACCAGGTCTCAACCCTAGGGTATAAAATAAAATATTTAACCTTGTAGGCATTCTATTCTCATCTCTTCATATCGTCTTGATTACAACCACTTCTCCAAGATGGTAAGAAACAGCCTCTAACTCGAGTATTATTAGCGCTAACAATGAACTGAACAGAAGCTCCTCCTGGACACAATATCAGGCATCCTCTCAATGTCAAGCCTCGGCAAACAAAAAGGCTGGACCTGCGCACAAAGCAGCGGCGCAACGAACCAAGATCTCCAAAACGCCGTCGACGATTTCAGCGTCGTCTTCACGCCCAATGCCTTAGCCGTCCAACCGAAACACTGCTACTTGTCGATCTGTGGCCAACACTACTTCAGCTTGTGTAATTATGGGTACAATGGTTCTCTTGAACCCGTGGGGCAGAGGATACGGGCTAAGGAGTGGGGTCTTCCTGGGGGAAACGGGACGGAATGTCGTGGGAACTTTGGGGACAAGATTAATTATGATTGGTACCAGTTTGGGTTGGTGGATGAGCTGGAGGAGGTTTGGATGAATTCGGAGTATGTACAGGTGAGGGTGTGTAACGGGTCGATCGCGGATGGGGACGGGTCGAGTTTAGCTTGAGAGTAACGTGAAGATTAATATGTTGGTGCTGTTGGAACATTTGCTGAGTGGGAGGACATCTGTCACGCATTTGATCGCGGGTGAACGTGGCAGAGAACTTCTGGTGTCAACATCCTGTCTTGTGGAAAACTATCAAATTTCACCCACGCAGCATTATTTTGCAATGCGTGACACTGGATCGCTTTGAGTGACGGATCAAGCCCAAGATCTCTCTGGTGGATTGATTGGTTTGTGCCATGTAGATGCGGCTACTCTAAACCACTGCGTGTTGATTGTCTGATTATATCAATCGTGCAAGCGTTTGTGCCCAGCACTGCCAGTATCACCGCACAGCAACTAAGGCAAGCTATCGTATGCAAGCGCTAGTTTACAATGGAGCCTAAAGAAAAGGGCGCAGCTCTTTATGGCCCACTCGCTCTCGTCGATTTTACATTACATGTATCTATCTTGTTCCTGGGCCTGGGCAAGAGACGGGAGACTTGGAAGAGATGCTAAGACTCCCCTAAACCTAGATAAAATTACATAAGTCTCTTCATTACTTACCCAAGGTAATGGAAGGTAGGATCAAAGTCTCAAGCTTCCTTGCCTCCTACTGGCCTGTAAGGTATGACGTGATCAATCTCAGTCTTTCTTTCCCTTTCACACCCGAGATCAAGTGCAAGGCCGGGCACCTTCACCATTCAATTTGAAACCACCAACATATTTCTTCATCTCGCAACAGACTTCTTCTTCTTCTACTTGTTACACACATTTCTTACACTCGCAGCAATGGCGGCGCCACTCCAGCATGACCAAAATCTCTCAGACGACATCCAACCTCTTCTCGATGCGTATCCCCAAGTTCTAGCCCGCAAGATGAAAGACGCTGTAAACTATGTCTCTCAGCTCAAGACCCAAGGAGAACGAGTGTTGGTTATTGTCAGGGAGGACGCGACCGCAACGCAAGTCATTACAACGCTGTCACGGAGAAATGCTAACAAACTAATAGTAATTTAAATAAAATGATGCTCGCCAGCGGAATCAACTCCCGCGAAGTTGCCACCTCGTGGCCAAACCCCGAATGCCGTCGTATCGTCAACGAGTTCAACACCGACACCATCGACACCATCGACGTTTTGATCACGACATTCGCGGCGCTCCGTATCCCTGGTGGCCCCAGCTTCCACCCGGGGGCATGCCACCGAGGCATCATGCTCGAGACTCCAGATACCTTGGAGCAGCACTTTGAGACAAGGAAAGTTTTGCTGCGCGGTAACGGGCCATTCGCCTGGAAGGTCCAGTACGTTCCTGGGTCACTCGACTCGTGGCGCGATCTAGCCATGGCGAAACGGGCGGTGGAGCAGGACCAAAACTCGTATCCTGAACTAAATGGTTTTGTTCATCAGCAACGCATGGTCCTTTTCTACGACGTTGCTTATCTGATGGGGAAAGATGAGAGCCAGTATCCAAGAGACCGCGTCCACTGGAGCAAATTGGAAGCCAAAGAGATCAAGCGCGAAGGTGAGTTTTGAGCTTGCCAATCAAGATGAAGCTTCGTCTGACCAGAACATCATAGGTCTTTTTTACTTCGCCCTCGGCAAATTCCTCCATGAAAACCGCGCCGCTGCTAGCAAGCTTTCCGACCGACACATGATGAGTAGGATCGCCAAGAGCTAGACGCCTGGGGATGTCCTGACGATGGATCACATTGACTGCAAATGTCCGGAGAGAAAGGATGGTGTTGTCCTGTATCACTACACGGGGAGTAAGTACCGCCATCAATTGTGAGTAGTCTAAATTATGTATAAAGAGGGGGACCCAGAGCCATAAGTTTATAGCAATTAAAATAAACTCCATAAAAGGTGTCCTAAACTCATCCTAAATATTTTCTAGAGATTCATAGGGAGGATTGGTCAGTTATCTTGGCTGGCCCACCTTCTCTCCAACGTTCCAATAAGTGCTTTTGTCTTCCATTTGATCACTTCATCAACTTTCTCCAGATACCGTATAGTATGTGTCTGCACACAAGGATTTCTTATGCAGTATCCACCTTCAAACAAGCTCACATCAGTGGACCCTCTTCACATTTGGACTGGGCATCAAACCTACAGAGCGAAAGCATGTGTGCGGGTAGATAGAATGCGTTTGCCACATGAGAATTGGACAAAGCGATGCCCATAAGCATGCAGAGGTATGAGGATATGTTCACCTCAGATTCTTGTCTGCTGTAATTGTCTGTTGTCTGTTTGCTGTCGCGCAAGCACAAAACGGCCTTGGCTGCGTAGTAATGCTGCATCGCCACCACTCGAGCAGGTTAGCAAACCGCAAGGTCGAGGTGAACGGTAACTCACCAGGCACCGACGCAGCAAAGCAGATGACTGGAAACGGCCTGTCGCTGGTGATATCCGCCGCCTTGTGAAATATGGGCTTGAATGAAACTGGTCTGGCATTATACCATTCCTGAATCTCCCTCTCGACAGCCTCCCACTTCCCAAGATCACCATCCAGACTTTCCATCGGCAGAAATAACCTCATCAGTTTCGCAAAGTTATAAACTGCCCTGTTCGCATATGCCGAGTCATCAGATCTTCGAAACACCGTCGATCTCTCAAAGTTCTCAAGACAAATCTCAAGCGGTTCCCTACGAACAACATACACATAAATAGCTTGCCGAAGATGAACCCAACTCGCTGCCTCCGCCAACCCACCTTGCATCACAAACCTCGCGATGACTTCATGATTCAACAGATTCTGCGTTCCGCTGAGATGATGATAGTAAGAATCCGTCTCGTTATCATTCTCCTCGTACAAGCGCGCGATAACAACGGCAGTGAGGAGCGTTGAGTCCCAGGTCTCGGGAGGTTGAGTGAAAGCTTCGATGAGGAGTTTGATGCACTTGTTGTGGTAGAATGTGCTTTCGATGTCGGAGGAGGTGTTGGTGCAGCGGGAGTCGTAGCGGCTTGCGAGGGCGAGGAGGCCGTTCATTATCATGGGTTGGTGGAGGGCTAGGCGGGGGACTTCGAGGGCGAAATGGCGGGCGTCGTCGCATGCGTCGGACTGAGGAGTTAGTCAAGGGCGTGATTGGAGAGAGGAGTTCTTACAAGAGGTGCGAGTTTGTGGATGTATGTCATGAAGAGAAACGCTTCTCGTTCTGTCAACTCGAAGGGATCCTGACTTTGACCGTGACCTGTCAAATCTTGGCCAGTCCCATGAGAAGAGCTTTGTGGGCCGAGAATAAAAGGGATGGATGCTTGTGGGAGTGACGAGCTCTCTGTGTGATCTGGTTGATATGCTGGGTTCGTGTTCTGATCAATTGGGGAGTCGGTGATGAGATTCGAGGGCGACTCCCAGTAACTGAACACTTGCTCCAAAGGCGCAGTTTCTTGTTGGGATTGAATTGTGTCGTCTATCGATATTTCCATCATCCCTTCTGATATCGGCTGTGTTGCCAACTCGTTCGTCTCCGGTCTGGTGTCCGCTTCCTCAGGTACCTTGCCATCAATCCCACGGGGCGTCGTGAAAGAGACTACAACAAGTCAATACAACTCTACACAAAAGATCTCATCGCTAGATACGTACTCTTCTGAGGAACCTTTGCCCACTTCCGCCCAGATTCCTTCTGTGTTTCTGAGTGAGTGTGTTTGAACCGAATGTCATTCTCAAACCGACATTCCTGCCCTGACTCTAGACACGTGCCGCATTGAGATGCGCCAGGTTGAGTGACGCATTTTCTGTGTCGGCGGCGACAGGCGGTGCAGCATTTTACTCGCTTCATGATGCTGCGCAGCTGTTGCTGGGATATTGTAAGAGGTGGAATGGAATCTGGGGTTGATGATATGGGGAGGAGACAATAACAGGGAATTGCTAGGCGCATGCGCTAAATCCGCTAAAGAACTTCGAGTTCAGGCTACCGTGATTGGTGGCCGTGGAGAGCTGTAGGGTGATCAGGTTCCAGGGAGCAGTGTACGCAGTGAGTTGAGAGCATCACAGATGCTGCGACTGTGACTACAAACGGTTGTCGCTTGACTCTGTTCGACGAGCAGGATCGCGAGTTTAGTAAATATTGAAAACTTTCTCGTCATCACTCTGTGAAGCAGCCGAACCGTTGCGTAAGACATCCTCCGTCTTGAAGCATTCGATTTCATAGTGCTATTCTTGACACCCATCACAATTCTTCTCTGGGGCACATGGGAAACGAAAATCATGGAGACTGTTGCATAAAGAAGTAAATTAGGCGAAGCTAGTATCACACAGTATCAACTCTTATGCTGCAACTATCAGCCCAGAAACTCCCGAATCCCAGATCCATAATATAGAACCGGCGATCCCAGCCTTGCGTTCCCAGAGCCCTATTGTAGACGGCTCAATTCTCAATTGCCGCTTCCATTTTCGTGATGCAAACGATCAAGTTCCATCATTCCATGCAACTCTGTACCAAAACTATCATCCGCGCTCTGAAGTTCCCCCTCAAATTCGCCTATCACGCTCCATCCTCAAGCGAGACTCATCATCTTCCAAGTTCGACCGAATCTCGGCGGCTTGTCTGAACTCCAGACGTAGATGAAGATCTCCATCTGCACTGACTGCAACGTAGCCGGGCTTGAGAGGATTGCGCGAGTCCAACATGACTCCGTCCTCTAGTTCGGGAGAGTTTCCTTCAATCATATCCAGAGTCAATTCGCCTTGCTCCGGACTCCAGCGACGAGCAATAAGAGACAAGGGCTTTAGGCCAACCTCCTTGAAACGTCCTGGATTCTGCATGAGATAGGTGGCCAACGCTGAGTAGAAATGGCCCTCTCGAGCTACCAAGGGATGCTCCTGTTCAGCCCAGGTCACTCGAGTCCGGGGGTACCGGTTGCTGTCTTGTCCAAGATACCGTTTGATCAACTCAAACGCGCAAATGACCCGATGTTCTCCTTGAATTTCGTCTGGAATTTCTCCCTCAGCGGCAAGGATGTCAGCATACTTCGACACCATCCATGTTTCGTCCCAACCATCGAACGAGTTCTCCATATAGAGAACGTCCCAGTGGACCTCACGCTTCTGTCCTATTCTCCAAAGACGGCCGAACCCGTGAAGCAGGGTGGGGATGTTGTCGGGATATTCCACGACGATTCCATGATGGCAGGCTCCTTGGAGGTTCATACCGAATCCATCAAGTTGAAAGGAGACGACCAGGGCGTCGATCTTTTCGTCTGGATCGTTGAACTTGCTGACAATCTCAGCGCGCCGACGAGGCTTGTTCGAGCTTCTGATGTTTAGAGTTGTCACACCAATGCTAGTAAGTAAGGCCGCTAGGATCCTATTGAAATGTTAGTCATAATAGCATGATATTGAGAGGTCTGATGAAACTCACAAGGAGGTCAAAGGATTGTCAACAAATACTAGAACGCGATGTCCATGTTCCTTCAATTCCAGAACACGTTTTACTGTCCAACAGACCTTGGGACTTCGTGCACAGAACGTTTTCACGATGTCTTGACGAGACTCAGGGAACTCGACATTTTGATCTTGATGCATCTCACTGAGATACCATAGGAGACCGCCCACTCCGTCTTTCGCTAGGACTTTCTCGATCTCCTTGCGGTCCTTAGTCTCGGTGGTGGCAGCGTTTGCTTCGGGGAGGTTGAGTGAGTTCAATCTGTCTAAACAAGGCTTGTTGTTTGTCACTTTTTGACCTATTGGAGAATTGAGGGCAGATGGCAAATCTTTGTCATCCTCACCACTGGGTTTCAGCGTTAGAGGGTAAAATTCGACGTTGGTAGTGGACAAAGCCAGCGTTCGGACGATGGTAGGATTGGGCCACAAATGCTGTGCTTTGTCAAAGGTACCATGGCCAATGTCTTTACCCTTGTCCCAACTATCATAAAACAGTTTTGGGTAATGCTTCTTTATGATTCTATACAAATCATTCTGATCTTCGTCGTTATAGGGTTGAACGTTGACAGTTCTGATGTGCATTCGGGGAATACCTTCGCTTGGCACCACAGTCGTTCCATCAGGCATGGTCGTAGGTGTCAACATTCCACGGCGAAGACAAAACATATTCAGAAGAGGCCGAATAGCTTCCCGTGCGACTCCAGGCTTCTCGGACTTCATTTCCTCGCCGAACTTCTGAAAGAGGTCCGGGTTCATTAAGAACAAGGGACCCTTCTTTTCCTGGATATATGCGATGTACTCTTCCCTCATACGATGATCACGGAAAGTCATCGGCCCAACTGTTGAACGTTCTGATTGGATGATGTGGTCTAGAGTAAGACCCCTGTACCTCTCACCATTTTGGAGAGCTTGCCAAGCTTCCTGCTTGAAATACACGCGGGCGGACAACCGAGGGCTGTAAACGAACGGCCACTGTCTTCGCCATAGCAAAGTGACATAGCCCTACATGTCCTCTTGGTGGTTTAGAAGTGGTGTCGCCGAAGCTACAAGGGTCGCTTCATGCTCCAACTCGGTGATCAACTGGTGTGTTTGGGTGCGAGGTCTCCGAATGGCGTATACATCATCACAGATAATCCAGTTATAGCTCTGACCCTGGATAGAGAACTTTAGCTCTTGCTTTTCAACATCTGGACGTTTCTTTCGCTTCGACTTGAGAAGCTGTTGCAATCGCGTCTGGTTGGCGGCTTTTTGCTTTTTCATTTCCTCCTGGTCAACCATGCGACTTCTGGCCGTATCATACGGAATGATGGCGATGTTACGAAGGGTCTGGCACATGATCGTTAGAAAAAAAACATTAGCCTGTAGATATCGTCACTCACCTCGATGTTTCTGTGTGAAGCGGCATTCTCATCAACCCAGGATTGCAGACCAACTTTTCCCTTCATGGTATGCCGTTTCGCCAACTCATCAACCGCTTGGGCCTTTTTTCCATAGCAGATCTTGATTTTAAAGAAGTTTGGGAACCAGTTTAACCATTCCCGAAATGTCTGATATGCGAGATTAGAGGGACAGAGGATGATGCTTGGCTTGAACCGTCTCTTATCATCTCGCGGTCTGAAGGTTCCCGCCTCAACCTCTGCTTTCACTCGGTGATAATGTATGGCTAGCGCAAGGCCAATTTGAACAGTCTTTCCAGTTCCACACTCATCCGCAAGGAGTGCAGCACGGAGTGGCGAGTCCAGAGTGGTCGAGATCCACTCGGCACCTGTCACAGCCGTTGTTAGCAATGAACCTCCAACCTCGGGATTAATGCAGCTTGAAACTTACCAGCAATCTGATGGGGCTTTACTTTCTGTTGGTCCGTCGTGACTCCTGGAATTGTCACACCATCTCTCCAATCAATATCATTCGTTTCAACTCCCACTGTGCGACAAATTGCTTCCAGATCTTGCTGGTATGGTTCCATTGTCTTCAGGAGTTGTGTATGGCTACCGCTAGCAATCTGATCGCCAGCTCTAGCATTGGCATGGGTTGCTAGCCACACTTTGAGCTCTTGCATCGCAGCTTGGGGAATGGGTGGAAAGGAAGAAGGAAGTCGAATGCTGGAGGGACGTTTTGGGACATTTTGAGAAGTAGGGGCAACTTTTGGGGCTCCTGGAGCTTCACTGGCGACAGAGACTCTGGTAGTCTCATTCTCATTGCCCAGCTGCTCGTTGTTACTGCTAGGCTCTGCGGAATCGTGAGAAGTCTTGAGGCGCTTTGAAGGATCATCGTTTGTCGGTGACGCGCTGCGCTTCTCTCCAGTTGAACCTTCAGATGCGCGTGCTATTGAGTTAGCATTCTGAGGCGTGGGCCCTGGATCAGAAGTCGCCTCAATCAGGTGTGAGGGAGGATCAGTATCCATGACGAAGAAATTGTAGGCTTCCTGAAAAGATCCAGCAAAATGAACTGTCAAAGCCAACTGAGAGCGGCAGCGGTGACCCCAAGATTTAATACCGAGGTTAATTGAAGACAGGGAAGACAGGACGCTTGTGGAGTGGAGATGAGAAGAGAAGAAGAGTAGGTTAAGGTTGAGGGAGCTGCTTTGTAGGCAGAAGGGGTCACGTGATTGCAATTAGTGAATGAATCACTCCTCCGGTGACTGCACTGCACGCCAGTGGTGAAGTGGAAGGCAGCTGCTATCGTAAGGCACCGCTACCGGAACTACTTACTGCCGATAGATCGAAAGCCAGAGTCGTTGGATATGTAGAGACCTTCGAGGTTCGATCTTGAGGTTGATTCTCTCAAACCCTCATCCTGCAATCAAGCTTGGACGAGGCTCAACAGAGTCAAAGCTGAGCTCAGAGGCTTCGATCATCGACGGCAGCACCTTATTTCAGTGGAGAGATTCTACAGTTGTTCTTTGATCTGCATTGCTATCGGGCTGTGGCAAGAATCACTGGGCCCATTCAAGCTGGAGGGACTCTATGGGTAGAGGCACATTATCCATTGCCCAGTCTCTTGGCAGCTCACCAAATTGAATGATGCATATTAATTACTGAGTCAGTTGGAGTGAATGTGCTGACCCTAAATGGAGCCTTTCAACTCTGCAGGGTCATAACTTTGACGCACTGTCATGCACCGACAGCAATGCCTATGATTTGATCATTGCAGAGTCATTCCGCCCTCAATATCAATGCTTAACCACGACAATGGAAGAAAATAAGATCAATTGCGACAACTAAGTTTGCTTCGGCGAAATTGACGACTCGGCATGAGAGAAAGAATATTGATTCCAACTTCTGACATCGACAGCACCACAATGTATTCTTCTAAAAAGACTCCTCGTTCAAAAATATGGCTCTCACATGTCATTAATTGAGAGATCTCACTCACATCTCATAGGCTTTGGTGGACCAATCAATGATATCGTCCGGGAGGTCAGGTCGAACACTCACTCTGTGGCCTCTGGTACGGTGAAGCTCCCAGAGGTAACGAAAATGACTTGCACCATCATCGCAGGGCAGTGCCGTCCATGGAGGACGTAACACAGCTATTTAGCGGATCTGACTCGTGGCTAATCCCTCGCAAGTTCCCGAGTTCGAATTCAGTCTTATCATTTCTGATTTCGGATGACACTAACGAAGGCAAGGAGCATTGAATTAGTTCTCAAGAATAAATACTCTAAATACGTGATGACGGCCAATTTTGCTCTCAATTATCTTGGTCGGTTGGTATGATATGTTGCCGCTTTTAATTGACGACGGGGAGCTTATGCCAATTTCGACCTTATCTACCTGGTAAATACTACGATGACACTGGAAACTGTTAACAGGGACTGAGTACCGTCTAGAGCCACAAGTCTGTATCCAGCTGGTTGCTGCCACTGGCAAAATCATCTAAGATCTAGATCTGGGCCTGAGGTTGAACCCCTGCGAGCTAAATGGAACACGCCCCTTGAACTCTCAGCCTCACTGAACAAGGGCATTCAAAGTCTTGAACAAGCCATTTTTGACAAAGAACAAAGGCTCACAAAGGTACCAGTGCCATTCAGCTTACAAACAAATAGCTGGCTAGCAGATAGAACTAACATCCGTATCTGGTAGAGTTGAAGACGGCAACTTGTCTCTTTAATCCCACGTCCTGACCCTGACTCACCTCGATCCGACCCAACACAACTCAACTCACAAGGACACCTAAGGTAACAGTTACTACAACTAAATTACACAAATTTAAGGCAAGTCAAAATGCCTCGCACTTCTGAAGAACACCCGACTCTTTCACGAAATGACCCACAAGCAATGTCTTCCGATTTCCTCTACGAAGTCAACGAGCGCCTTATCGAATGGCTAAAGCAAGACGCAACAAACTTCGACGATGAACCATCTGAAGAAGACACGCCTTCTGACGAAGAAGAACCGGAAACTAAGTCGCATAACCCTTTTGGACGAATGGCTCACGGCCTGAAGAAGTGGTTCACACACAATTGCCATCGCGAGGGCTAAAGGTTTCGAGATCTCGTACTGTGCAGATAATGAAGTTGCTCACTTAATGTTTCCCTTGAGTCTTGGAGCAAGTGGAAGTGAAACATCTGAAGATGACTGACGCAAACTCAAGCACATTCCCTATTGTCGAAACGACCCTATCAGCAATACCGTCGATTTCTTCCTCTTGGCGAAATTATGTCCTTTCCCCTTTATTCTGATACCCTTGGTGCGCGGTTGCATTTCACTCTTTCTGTTGCACTCCTTCTGCTTTACTCCTGCGGTTTTGTGGCCTCTGAGATACCTTTTCTTTGTGGTGTTTAAGGAGTACCGTGAGTTCAGGCGCAAAAGGGAAACAAAATATCATCTATTATGGCGCATGAAGATCAGCTAGCTTATTCCGACGCGGAACTAAGACAAATGGCCACGATTCCGCTATCATCACACGTGTTTTGGCAATGCATTTGAATCATTCTAGGTACTAGTTAGTCCGAATTTCGGTCCGAGCCTTTGCAGATCGAGACTTGTAGCTATTCTATATTTACTGCTTATATAAATTTCCGATCCAGTCCGCAATCATTGCCACCATTTCCTTGGTACAGCTATGGCCCGTGTTATCCTGTATAAAAATCCCGGCCTTGCCTTTTACCGCAAACTCCCCGTTCATCGCCATCTCCCTCCTTTTGAGCCACGACTCAGAAAAGCCTGCGGGCACAAGCGCATCATGCTTGCCATTGCACATCAGCAACGGAACCGTCCTGGGAAACTCATCTCTAGCCTTCCTGTCACCTTCTCTCACCAACTCCGCGAGGGCCCTTGGCCATCTTCGCCGCTGCTCCCCACTCATGACTCTCTCTAGCTCATCATACGGGACCTTATCAAGCTCGTCTTGGTCGACCCCAAGAGTGGCTACGTTGAGGCCGAGTCGGGACAGGAGAAGAGAGGTTAGATTGGGGCAGCCGACCACGATTGCAAATGCTTCGAATTGGCCGGGTGCTGCCGAGGCCATGCGCCAGGCTGTATGGCCTCCCAGTGATACACCTAACATGATATTGTGAAAGTTGCGAAATCGAGGCAAGTATGCTGGCAAATAATCCAGGATGAGCTTGAAATCCTGAGCAGAGCCTGATATCATGGACATCAAGTCTATTCTAAGCATAGACTGTTAGACGAATACTTTGACTTGGTGAAAGGATCAATAGACGAATAAACTCGTGCCTTTCACTTACCCATGATTCTCATTACCATCCGACCAAGTTTGATTCGCTCGTTGATCGATCTGAAGTCTGTTTAGCAGATACCCAAAGCAGATCCATACATGACAACTTCGCACCTCTCGATCACCATGATTTCTCATGTTCATTGTCACCGCAATCATTGGCATCCTTTTGCGTCTCCCATCCGATCTGTACATGTGCAAGATCTCATGAGCAATGCCCTCAGTGACGAGGTACGTTCTTGTTCGGTTGTGAGCAAGATACAAGACAGCTATATCATCGCTAGGCAGATCATCCAAATCCTCGAGTCCGTACAGGTAGATCTGAACGCCACCAACTACAAGGGATGATTTGCTGGAGCGCGGAGTGGTAGGTGGTAGTGTAAACCGCGGCTCCAGTGCAGCAGACAATTCTGCAGGCATGTTTGTGCTCTGATCGTAGAATACTTTATTTGACTGGTGACAGGGCAGGGAATGGGTGTGGTTGAATGGCATAGACCAGAGAGAGGAAATATGACATCAAAATGCCCATATGTGATCCTTGAGACTTGTTGTTCAAGCCAAAGGCGGCGGCAGTGATATTGCTTATAGGCGATGAGGCCGAGAAACGGAGAACCGGCACAAAAGGTCATGCTAGGGCCTTTCTTAAAAAAAGAATCTCTACCGGCGTCGGCGTCATTCGGTAAATCGTTTTCGGCTGCTTCTCAGTTCTGTTTAAGCGTTCTCGCATTCCGGTCAGATAATAATTCATAATTTGTGCCGAGAGCATGAATGTCATTCATTGATGCAGAAGTGATTAAAGTCCAACTTATCCCTGCATCTAATAGTTTAGTCAAGAGTTACCGCATGTGTTAAGCCTAGAAAGATGGCGTAACCACGTCGGCAAATTCGGTAAATACGGATGTGTAAGTGGGCTCTTCAACGATCTTCTGACCGCTGGATCCGTTTTGACGGCATTCCAGCCGTCTGGGTTCGTCTATAGAGGTTAGAGAATGAAATAGTTCGAAAGGTGAGCACATGGAGCGAGAACTAATTACGCATGTCAGATTCCTGTATGTTCGATGTAAATATATCTATTATTCTAGCGTTTTTATTTTTGCCAATCTTGTTCTTGAGTTCCAATATCTGTCAAATTAGTTTTCTATACAGTGTCTCTGTCGAAGGGTATCATCCCTAGAATCTCTCAAATAATGAAGCTGTTTAATGGTATTCTTCTCTCAGCATTGTCCGCCTGTATCGAGGCCGGACTGGTTCATGGACGTTGCCGAGGCCTACCCTCAGGCCAATCCCCAGGCCACGTCTCCAATGTCAGCATCACCAGTAGCGGTAAGGAACGCAGTTTTCTCGTTTTCGTTCCACCTGGATACAGTAAAGAGCATCCAACACCTGCCATCCTTTCCTACCATGGGGGCGTTAGGGATGCAGAAGACCAGCTGCACCTCGATCAGCTTACGAGCCCGGACTTCAACCCCGGATCGCTGGTCATCTATCCTCAGGGTATTCAGGTAAGACCCTACCAGAAGGTTACCTAGAGACTACAGGACATATACTAAGTCTCCTGTAGGACAAATGGCAAGGTGTTCCCGGTGTCGAGACAGACGATGTCAAATTCACCGCAGATATCCTAGATTACGTCGAGTCTCATTACACGGTAGACAAAAGTCGCATTTATGCTACAGGAAAGTCTGACGGCGGTGGCTTCACCAACGTCCTAGCCTGTGACGCCGCCATGTCTCTCCGCTTCGCAGCTTTCGCACCCGTATCGGGGGCCTTCTACATCGACACTTCACCATGTAACCCAGATACGGTCTCTGTTCCATGTAATGCACAACGCGATGACATACCCTTCATGGAGTTCCACGGTGGCAACGACACAACCATCCACTATGGCGGAGGAGCGCGGAAGAAGGAGTGTTTACCCAGTATCCCGCATTTTATCCAGCAATGGGCTTTGCGCGACCATCTCGGGAACAGCAGCCAAGAAACCCACATCGCACCCAACACGGTTCGTTACCGTTTTGGCAGCGGCTTGACGGAGGGTTTGGTTGAACACTATTATGAGTCGGATATCGGCCACGATTGGCCAAGCACGGTGCCAAACGACGACAATCAGCGCTCTGGCCACCATGTTGCCAGCTACAACGCTACACCTATCATCATCGATTTCTTCTCACGGCATTCCTTGTGATTGGATCTCGAATTGAGTAGCTTCAAAGTGACTTCATCAGGTTCAGGCCATCTGCACTCATTCATGTATAACCAAGATAATCTCTGGCCCTGAGATTCTCCTAGGTTGTTAAATCATGTTGTAAAGCCTGAGTAAAGTGGCAAGACTCATAGTTGGGTGAAGGGTATGTAACAAATGAACAATATGGTGGGCCAATGGCCAATTATACATACATCCATACGCGTCTCAGTGAACGAAACAACATGGCCAGTAATACACAAGAGCAGCTTGAGCCAGTGTGCGGCATCGCTGGAAGATAGGCGAGACTGCTAATTAGGCTGCGCCGAGTCTAGCTAGAATGGGATGTTGTTGTACAACGTGTCATCTACCGGCTCACTCGCCATTAATGACACGTGTTGGCCGTGTACCCCGGCATCGGAATTAGAGAAGAAATGCTGGAAGACGTCTTCAGATAGTGAAAAGCCGGGGCTCAGGAGCTGGTCCACGTTGCTAAACTGAGGCGAAACCGAGTACCACAGCTGTTCAGTATCTTGGGGCATTGCATTTAAGTCTGTCATTAGGAGGCCGTCTGACTGGCACTGACTGTCCATCAAAGAATTGGCCTGAGGCTCGACTAGACCCGGGTTGGTACTTTGCAGGGCCGAAGCTGCTGAATGTGGCTGGGGATCCGAAAGATCAGATGAGCTCGATTGTGAGGCTCTTGTCTCGTCCAGGATCTTTTGAGCCCGGTCGAATAACTTGTACATTACATCGGCGCTCCAATATGTCACTCTGAGGTGAGATAGTACAAGCATGCATAACTGAATTTTATGGGTCGCAAGATCATGTGTCAGAGCCTTGGTCGACTTGCAGTCCGACAGGTGAATCTGCATGGCGGGGATGATGGCGGTGATTCTGCAGAGCAAGCGAGAGATATGTCAGAGCAGGAGTCAGCGAAGGACTACATGACAACGTACATCATTGGTTTCAAGTACTCTATAGCGTCAAGCTCTATTAGCCTCTGTAACAGGGCATTTGTATTTGCCGCAGCATCGCGAGCACGACGCAAAGCCACTTTGCGCCAGTCTCGAGGCGTCCCCGTAGGCGGAGGTGCGGACTCATTAAGCGCATACGGCCGGTACAGAATTGCAACCGTCGCTCTACTTGATTATTAGCGCTTGGACTAGATAACACCATTTAGGAAGGGAATGACGGACTGATAAAACAGGTCGATCTGGTAGGCGTGGATGCTAAGAGTATCAGACCACTCATCCATGATCCCGGAGTTTGTGGCTGACAATGATTCGATTTGCTGAGCATACTTGTCAATATCATCCACGGTTGGGTCTGGTCCGCTCACGCGGTAATGAAGCCGCAGTATACCACCGAGAACGTCGCTGATACGGACGAGTCGGAGCCAGAGACTCGCCAAGGCCGTAGAGTCAGCCGGAATGAACCGTCTCCTTGCATCATCGGCGACAGAATCCAGTTCCTGGAGGACATCCTGGGAGGTTGGAAATGGAAGGTCGCAGTCCTCACCATGTATTCGCATGGGGCGTCCCTTGGCTAGCGAGACCCAGCGATCTCTGACCACACACGACCACCAGATACGGCGCCTCAATGCTTGCTCCTGGGGATATATCTGTCGGGTGCGACCACTGGATCGAGGGTTCCGGTGGAGGCCGATGCCCTGCGCCAGGGATATGGCGATACCAATCCAGTACCATGCTCCTGTGTGGTCCTGCGGGTCTGTGTACCAGAAGCTTAACAAGATAACTGACTGGATCAGTTTCAGCTTCTCGGTGGCTCGATCGAGGTCATAAAGGCACTGCAGAGACCTCTTGTTAGTGGTTCACGACGTCTCCAATAAGCGAACAAGAACTTTGCCACTGACCTTGGCACGTTCATACATGGCAGTCTTCATAGCTTTCCTGGATGGAAAGTCGGATCGTCTCAGAAGATCGGCATCTGCAAACTACGGCGTAATCCAGCAAGTCAGATCTGAGTTCCATTGAGCATTCGGAACTTACATTCGTTGCTGCCAGCATCATGCTCCAGAACAGAAGATCGTGCTTCTTGTGCGGCCCCTGTTCGTGATAATCATTGAGAAAGCCTTGAGCATCCACTACCGGTAGGAAGAAGTGGACATGCTTGAAGTAGGTCCAGATCATGTCATCGCAGACATCTGCAGGCATTGTGGCCAAGGCTCCTTCTGAGCGCATGTATTCCACTTGATGTGGCTTGTGCATAGCATGGCGGGCGCCTTTCGGCGGCGGGTATGGTACGGAGTCCTGTGGGGAGACTGCATCACAGATATCGTACACGGTACAGCGCGGTCCACGTTTGTCCCCTGAGAGTGATAGGGTGAGCTGATGGGTGTTTTGGCAGTGGTTTGAATGGCCTTACCTAGATACGTATCCGGGCTATCATCAGGCAATTTGGGGTCATCCCCGACCCCCATCTCAGCCAACTGGTCATGATTGTCTTCGCTGGACTCCAGGGCAACGCCCAGCTCCTCAAATGTGGAACGTGTATCATATCCAGCTTCTCGTATCGCAGATCTGGGAGAAACTGCGTCTGTTGACAAGGCTAGTAGACATAAAACCACGGGATCGAGAGGCTGGGTACCCACGTCTGTCTGGAGAAGAGGTCGACTTGTTACGTGGTTGACGAGGTCTAGTATTAGCATCGAGTGCAACGTCAGCCGCATGCATCAGCCAGTAAGCGAGCACGACTCGTTTTTACCGATATTTCTTGCGTGGGAGGACTATGCAGTCTCCGCCGCCGCGCTGGCAGTTGGAACAGGGGCGGCTGGTTTCAGCGACATCGCACTTGACCTTGCGCTTATTGCAGGCCTGACAGGCAATTCGCGAGCGAATTCGCTGTATGCTAGATCGTGCCGAGAGTGGCATACTGCTGTTGTGGTTGCGCGATGTGTCCGCGGCCAGAAATTGTTCGGTCAATGTTCTTCTGTCGGCAGACAGTAGCATCGGCAAAAAAGATTCCCAACAAGGAGAGAATTGCGAGGGCAGCTCATCGCCAAATTGCCGTTCTTTTTGGTTGAAATAATACCAGGCCAAAAGAAGGTAGTCAGCTAACGTTAGTACCAAGTCAGCATAGTCGGTCATTCATCACAGGTCATCACAGTCCCCGCTTACAGAATTCCAGACTAACAGATCCGAGACCCGATAGTTAGGTACGATTATTGACATCATCGGCATGGCTCTCGGTAAATTCGGCAACAATCCCTCGCATTCTGGAGGGCAGCAGAAACCACGTACCTGAGTTAGTTAGGGACCCAGACTAGCAGAAGCGACTCACGCTCGCTTCACATCTGGCATTTCCCCAGAAAACCGAATATTTGGGCTTCCCCGCAAACAGCCAAAGCTTCTCCAGGATAGCGGAGTCAAGGTTCGTATTCTGGTACTATGCACAGCGTTGTAACCGCAAGCTTTGTTACCGAATTGCCGTTTTTTCGAGCGACCTCAAGTGAGCTATAAGAACATCCACATGTGCATCCATTAGCAGGACCATTGTCAACACTCCAAGCCCGAACCAACACTATTACCTTATCGAAAAATGAGTTCAGCCGACATTGCAGTCCAACAATCTAAGGCTAACCTTGCCGGCGATGTTGAAAGGGTTGAAGACATTGATGGCAAGACTGCCACGACGTCTCCCTTTACAGCTGGGGAGGAGAAGAAGTATCTCCGGAAGATCGACCTCTGGTAAGAAAAGAAAGAGCAATCTCTTTTTTGACTCGTGGCTTCTTTTCTGCGGAGCATTCATGGCTGACAGGTTGTTGCACAAAGGATTGTCCCCCTCATGATGATAACCTACACTCTCCAGAGTTATGACAAGGGCGTCATGAGCGCTGCCACGCAATTTGGCTTCAGCAAAGACCTGCAGCTGACGACAATCATTGGCCACGACAAGAACGGCACTCCCATCACCGACAACAAGAAGTACGCCAACGCCTCCATGATGTTCTACATTGGCTACTTGATCGGCACCTACCCAATGATGTACCTGACGCAGCGCTTCTCCATCTCTCGTGTTGTTGCCTCTGCGACCTTGCTGTGGGGAGCTGTGCTCATGTCTACTGCCGCATGCTACAACTACCCGGGCATCATGGTCAACCGCCTATTCCTCGGTATTCTCGAGTCAGCCGTCGCTCCGTCTTTCACCGTGCTGGTCACCTTCTGGTGGACTCGGGAGGAGCAGGCTCTGCGGACATCGCTCTGGTATGCCTGCGTCGGTGTTGCAACCATGGTCTCGCCCCTCATAAACTACGGTCTTGGCCAAACACATGGATCTCTCCCTTCGTGGAAGCCCATGTTTCTCATTCTTGGCGCCGTTACCATCTTGTGGTCCGCTGTTCTATTCCTTTGCCTCCCTGACAACCCGATGACGTCCAAGCGCTTGACCGACGCCGAGAAAGAGATGGCAAAGTACCGCCTCCAGAGAAACAATGCTGGAGCCATCAGCCATGAATTCAACAAGGCTCAGTTCTTGGAGGCCTTTCGTGACTACAAGGTCTATAGCAGCGCTCTCATTGTTATGCTTACTGGTGTGCCATCTGGCGCCCTCGGGACTTTTGGCACCATGGTCATCAATGGCTTTGGTTTCGATCACTTCGATTCTCTGGCTTTGACATGCCCTATTGGTGCCGTCACTGCCCTCACCATTCTCAATGTTGGCACTATCACCCGCAGGTGGCGCAACACCCGATACCTATGCATCGTTGTTTGCGCCTCTATCTCGATCGGCGGAACTCTGATCTGCTGGCTGGGGCCGAGGGATAATAAGGGTCTCTTGTTTGCAGGGATCTTCCTTGTTGCCATTCAAGTCGCTTCCGGTGGTCTGGCCATTGGCCTGTCGGCATCCAACATTTCAGGTCACACCAGTAAATCTCCCCATCTCGTATCATTTAGAGGGACATTTTATTCTAACGCAATCTGCAGAAAAGTCTACTGCCAGTGCCTCGACCTTTGTTGGATACTGTGTTGGAAACGTCATCGGCCCTGTCATCTTTGGCGCATCTCCCGGCCCCAGATACCGTGCAGGGTTTACTGGCGGTTGTATCTGTCTATGTGGCGTGGTTGTCATTGCCACGGCTACATGTTGTTTGTTGCGCAGAGACAACATGAATAGGGACAAGAGAGCCGGCTGTCATTCAGATGTTCTGCATGATGTTGATGAGGATCTCACTGATATGCAGAAGATGGATTTCAGATACGTCCTGTAGTCTCACATCTGTCTATAATTAGGAACTTTCCTGATATATTAAATAAATTAATAGAGAGGCAAAAGATCTTCATTGTAGCTCATCGTACAGGCCGAGTAAGTCTGTTAGATACGCTGATCTCGGGATAATAAAAGCATGTATGCCTTGGATCAACAACCCTCGACAACCTAATTCGTCAAGAGAACAAATAAGCAAACTTAGACTTATTGAAAGTCGGAGAGAACGAGCCAATCATATGCAATCTCAATTGCTTCTTTTCTCCCAACATGCTAATCTCGTGGCTCATCCATGCTTACTATTCCAAATCAGGCAAAATGGCGCGCTCCGTCATCGTTCAAGTGGAGACAAAAACATGTGAGATCCATTTCCAAGGCTGAGACGTAACCAAGCTTACATCTCGACCTCCTCAACGAGCCTTTAACTATCTCGGGTATTCCAGCTCGCCCTTTCTCGGTCCCCATCAATCTTGTCTCTTTCTGGTGAGATACACCGCTCTGACGAAACAATGCCTGGCGTTCCATCTTACAAAGGCTGCGATGCGTGTCGGAAACAGAAGAAAAAGGTACGTTAGTCCAATATTCGAATTGGAGATGTTAATGAGGGGATAGTGTGATAAAGCTCAGCCAAAGTGTGCGAGGTGTGAAAGGCTTGATATTCCGTGTATCAACGTTGGCAAACAGCGGTACAAGTTTAAAGTCCAGACTCTTGAACCGGGAGACAGTATAAGTCTTCAGAGCATCGATACGGAAGATGACACTACGACTTCAAGTTCGCGGTCTTCAAAATCGCCTATTTCTTTTACCCAAGCGCTAGTGAGAGTTCCTTACAATAAAACAACAATGGTCACTCAAACGCTTGTTTCGAGGTTGGAGATTACAGATCTGCGATATGACATCACCTGTTACGGAGACTTTCTTCGACATATTCCTGCGCGGTTGGGGAGGAATGAAGCTCTTGATGCGTCAGCTGATGCGTTGGCTACGACGTTTTCGACATTGCATCGACCGCAGGGGTATCAGACTGTTGATGCGCTCACAAAGTATGTCAAGGCGATAAGTTCGTTGAGATTATGCTTGGAGGATCCTGCCAAGGCGAGAATGCCTGAGACTATGTGTTCGGTGTATCTGATTATGATCTGTCAGGTGAGTGAATTCGAGTGTGTGGGTTGATCAAGACTGACCATTCTAGGGCTGGTTGGGAAGGGATGATGATCCGACTACGAGTCACGGCCAGGGTTTAGCGTATCTTCTCAAAGCAGCGGCGAGAGAGAACTGGAAAGCCGGTTTTGAAACAGACATGCTCTTGACGTTCTGCGTCCCTGTCGTATGTCCCCCACCCTCGCTTCCTTTCCAGAAGGTTCATCAGATCAAGAAAACTGACAATCCCAGATCATAGAAAGCATATCAAACCCCAAGGTCAGGTTAGAAAAGTGGTTCTGGGACATGCTCGACAACTTCAAAAAGAACAACCCCCCCTCAACGCCCGAAAGCGCAAAAGCCCAACAAGACGGCAAAGACGCAGGCGGAATCCCCAGCCTTTCTATCCGAAATTTAGGCCGACTCCCAGACTTCATAAACGACCCTGAACTCCACCGCATGGAAATAACGTGCGCATACCACCGCCTGTGCCGTGACCTCCGCAAACTCTCCGAGATCGTCAAAGCAGTAACGTGGGCGCCCGGCTTCTCCCCAACACCAATGCAACTCCGCCTCTCCCGCTCCTACAACTCAGCCTACTCCGTGCTGCTAACAGTCCTTGTAATAACCAGCCAAATAATGCAAGCCTTTGATCCGTACAACCTCGCTTTAGTGGGCGAAGCAGCACTGTGTTCTTCAGAGGTTGTGTCGCTCGCGCATAGGATAAGTCAGTACAGACCGTTGGGGGCAAGCCATGTTCCGTTGACGCTGGCTATTGCGTGGGCTGCGACGGATGAGCCGGGGATGAAGAGGCAGTTGGAGGAGAAGTTGGAGGAGTATCAGCAGGATTGGACTGTGACGCAGTGGATGAAGGTTGGGTATTGGTGGACAGAGAAGTTTGCGGAGTTGAGGGGGAGGTTGGCGCCGAGGGTTTCGCTGGAGGAGGAGGAGATGTTGGTCAGGAGGGGGGAGGGGAAGCAGTCTGCTGATGAGTGTTGTGTTATGTAGAAGCTAGTATTCTGACCTCACGAATAGCCTATAAGATTAGTTGAGAAGAGAGCAGGTTCTTTCTCCCCCAAGACTACGCGAAACATCTACTCCGCGTTATGATTATGTGTTAGGTCACCCAGCTGGACAAACGATCAAACGAGACCTCGGTCTAGTTGATCTGTCACGAGCCGGATATCAGGGAATGCAAAGTACCCTCTATCTGGCTAGAATGCTCACTCTAGAGCACTCTCAAAGGGCAGCGTTATCTATTGTAATAACCCAGATTGCTCTGCAACAAAAGAAAGAGCCCACGTCGGATATTATCAGCCGGCTTTCACCCGCCCGGCGTGTCAGTCAGGAGAGTGTATCTCTTGCTTTCCATGGTTTACTAATGAATTATTCAGCTCTGGCGAAGAAAGGTAGCCGACAATGCCGGGTAGCACTCTTATCAAGCACCATCACCTGAGAGTGACAGGAGTCATAGCGGCGACCAGATCTAAAACCGATAGCCTATCGCTCGAGTCAGGCAACAAAGCTATCAATCAATAAGCACGTGTTCACGGACGGTTATCTGAACTCCTCCCGGCCCGATAACCTGTCAGTTGGAAATCAGACTGACTCCACCACTTCAAGAACCCCTTTCCATCCGGATCCGCGACAATTCATCCCAATCTCAACTAGCAACCCCACAGATACAGATAGTTCATGGGCAATCCTAGCGGTTGAATTTATCCACCAAGATTACGGCGATCATCGGAATTGTGCCGGGGATTCGAGCATCAAAGCTTACCCGTTTAAGGAGTGCGGAATCAACGCATTGATAATCCCGTTCGAAGCTATTCTTCGTTGGTGTAAGTTAAGTTTGGGGGACCTGACTCGTCTGGCCTTGGCACGTCAAAGATGTCATACGAGGAAAGCGGTAGGCTAAGCCCAAGACAGGCTACTTAGCCTTAGCATGAGAACCCCTCAAACGTGCATGGCTGGAAGAAGAATAGTTTTACTTTGTGACGAAAGCTTGTTGATATCGCTTCTGGTGCTATAGGGCACGATTCTATCTATACGGGTAAATTATACATCGCTGGGTATTCTGATCCAGGCGTCTTTTACCCAAATCATCAAAACATTAGTAAACAAAAAGATGACACAAAATGGTCGCCCATCAAATCTATACTCCGTGATAGACCTTGACAACACCGGCAGCCGATCGTTCAGAGTTAGTCTCTACATCGTCGGTCCGTATGCTATCCTTGCTATGGCTCATCAACTCATCAGGGATGCACCCCACAGGTCCCCTCCTATCCTCGGGACCAGCATCTTCACTCGTGATCTGAATCTCATGCTTAGCGTAGATCTTGAGCGGTAGAGCGTATGTGGCGTTGATCTCTTCCTCGCTGTCGACCTGGTGCAGGTTATGCTCCGCGCGGACCTGGGAGCGCACGACGGAGCGATGGTTGGTAAAGTTTGAGCGGTATGCTTTGGAGGGGTTATTTGTGCTCTTTCCGTACGTCGAGCCGCTGAAGGAGCCGAGCTTGAAGATGCGGCGGAGGAGGGTCCAGATGTAGGGGAGGTTGGCGGTGATAATGGCGGTGGAGGATTCGCGGATGTACCAGAACGTCCAGTTTGAGCCGAAGGGTTCGTTGAAACTGTAGAACTTGTTGAGGATGGCGGAGAGGATCTGTGCGGTGTGAGTTTGGGTTTCAGGTTGGTTGGTGTGAGGTTGGGGCTTACGGTGAAGGAACCCAATGCAAAAACGCCAACGAGGACGGCCTTGCGCTTCAGTGGGAGCTGGGACTTGAGAAAGATTGGCATTGGGATGAGAATGATCATGATATCGGACGTAATGTTGATGACGGCGTTGGTGATGAGATGGTTCGTCGCAGCAGAACATTGCGCTATGACCGTCAGCATGCATTCAATTGAGGGCTGATGTAACATACTGTTCTTTGGTGGGACAGCCCAGTACTGGTTAAACGGGCGACACCAAACACCAAGATACAAGATCTCCATGATGAGGAGACCAGCAGTGACATAGCCAGCGACAAACTTGACAGCCAAGTTCTGACTCAAACTCATTCTGCAATTGTTAGAAACCGTAATTGAGCATCGAGGATGAAGTGACGTACGTGAGGCGGTTGTACATGAGCAACAGGCAGTACTTCATGAGCCAAATGGTGGTAATCTGCATCTGTTCGACGACCAAGACCCATTTCGATCCATACTCTCTCGTTTTAATCTCGTGGGCATCGAGGACGACGTGTTCGCTGGGATCGATGAGGTTACTGCTCGTTTTCGAAATAATCGACATTCCAATCATTAACACGGTATCGGTAAACTGTAGCAAAAGT